>NC_081568.1:47530032-47591702 GCF_022355385.1 Mustela nigripes
TAGTGAAATAAGTCAAGCAGAGAGAGTCAATTATCATATGGTTTCACTTAATTGTGGAGCATAACAAATAGCATGGAGGACATGGGGAGATAGAGAGGAGAAGGTAGTTGGGGGAAATTGGAAAGGAAAGTGAACTATGAGAGACTATGGACTCTGAAAAACAATCTGAGGGTTTTGATGGGGTAGGGGGTGGGAGGTTGGGGTACCAGGTGGTGGGTATTATAGAGGGCACAGGTTGCATGGAGCACTGGGTGTGGTGCAAAAATAATGAATACTGTTATGCTGAAAATAAATAAAAAATAAATTTAAAAAAAAACAATAGGGGTGCCTGGGTGGTCAGTCAGTTAAGAGTCTGCCTTTAGCTCATGTCATGATCTTAGGGTCCTGGGATTGAGCTTCATGTTGGGCTTCTTGCTCATCAGGGATTGTACTTAATCCTCTCCCTTTGCCTGCCACTCCCCTTCCTTGTGCTCTCTCTCTCTGTCAAATAAACAAATAAAATTAAAAAAAAAAAAAAAAAGAAAACCTTGTGCGTGGTTAAGATTCATGTTTACTTAGCAGTTCCATCAATGTGGTTTTTAAATTCCTTTTTAAAGGAATTTTTAAAATCCACTTTAAATTCCTTTTGGGATGACGGTTGTCATCTTGTTTCACCATATTTAATGTTCTCCCTCTCATAAGAGATGTTGGCTACCAATGACTAAAGAATCACCAAAGATTAAACCAGTAGAGAGCTGAAGTTAATACTTATAATAATAACTAATATTCGAGGGTTTTCTGTGGGCCAGGTATGACACTGAACATTTTGCATACATTGTCACACTCAATTTTTACAACAATCTTAGGCAATAGGTCCTGAGAAAACACCCAAAGTAGAGGTAAGAAAATTGAGCCTCACAGATTTTGAGCAATTTTACTTCACACTCACAAAGCTAGTATGAAGGGCTGGTAGCGGAGCCCCAGCACTGAGGTACTTAACCACAACCTCATTCTGCCTCCAGATCTTACTGGCAACATTAAAGACAATAACTGAGTACATGCTGTGATCAAATACTGGGCTAACCACTTGAGACACCCTTTCTTAGTTAAATCTCACAAGGTGGGACTTAGGAGGTTTCTGAGATTAAAATATGGGACCTACCCGTTATTACCCTTATCTTACTGAATGGAAGACTGAGCTCCAGAGAGTATAAGAAGGACCAGAAATCTGACAGGAGACATTTAAGATTAATCTCCCTGCTCAGTGAAACCCTCAGTCTGCTCTTTTGACCCTATCTTCTCTACCAGGGCAGCTTGAAGAAGTCCTTGCTGAATTACTGAAAGAGTTTAGCTGCTCTTTCCAAGGCTGGAATCGAAAGAGGATGGGCTTCATTCTAGTTAGAAGAGATTCTTGAAATCTCCAGGTCCAACCCCAAACACAAACTGGAGCCACTTCATGCCAAAACATCCCAGTCTGGGAGTCAGTTGGAAAATAAAGGCAACGCAATGAGTTTTTCATTAGACTAAATGTATTTAATTTAAAAGCATGTCTTTTTTAATGCAATAATGGCATTAGTAGAATTTTTTTTTCTTATTTGGAAAAATATGTGGATCACCACAATTATGTTTTTAGAGGCAGAGGGAATTTTACTAGGTCACAAAAGTTAAAGTCTCCAAACCTCTCTTTGGACAAAACAAGAAGCAGAGATCCAGGGAAGTGAAAGTTTTCAGCCCGGGTCACAGAGGTACTTGTGACTAATTCTGAAGCCTAGCTCAGGGCTCCTTTTTCCCAGTAGAGGTTTGTCCTCACCTCCCCTCTCCCCACACACATCTCACTCAAGTCCACAGGGACGTTCAGGCCTCCACTCAAACCCTTTTCTCGTCTCTTTCTCATACTCAAAATCCTCTGAACTCTGAAAATACCCAAAGGCTTCGTGCTACGCCTCCGGTATCATTACCTGTGCCACGTCCCTTGGTGGTGAGCACCCGTGGAAAGGCTGCGGTGAAGTCTGTCCATGGAGTCCGAGCAGAGGTGACCTTGGCTAATATCAGAAACCAACATAAGGATGCAGCCCTTCTGAGAGCAGAGAGCTTGTGGCAGGGAATCAAAGGGGCAGCAGAAAAAATACGAAATGCAACAAATAAAGAGAAGCACATGGCCAACTGCCAAACCTACCTGACACCTTCCTTGAGCATGTACGACACTCCTGAGGTGTGGGGCAGAGGAGTGTTACAGTCATCACTGCCACAGTCTAATCGTTAATGATGGAACTAGCAGCCACCCAAATGGCCATGCTAAATGTTTTTCACAAACACCTCGTAAAATCCTCCCAGGGGGGCTGTGTGGTAGGAATTACCATATTTCATAGAGGAGGAGTTCACAGAGTTTAAATAACTTGCCCAAGATGGCAGATAGTTAAGAGGCAAAGTTGGATTTTAACTCTGCTCCATCAGCCACACACTGTATGCTCTATAAATCTTCAAACACATGAGCACAGGTACCTGACTTGTACACCATCTGACGGTTCTCGATCCTGGCTGCACGGTGAGGGGGATAATCATTGAAGGTAGACTTTGTAAAATCCTAGTGCTCAGGACTCTGCCTCCAGAGATGCTGATTTCTGTGGTTCATGGGTGGGGACCAAGGAGCTATGTAGGTCTTTAAAAGCTTTCCAGGTGATTTCAATAAACAATCAGGCTCTTGAACCACCAATCTTGACCTTTCCTCCCATTCTATAGATCCTGTCCATGAGTTTTAAAATAGATGAAGGGAGTTAAAAGTGGCTGGGCATCGCTGGTGGAGTCTGCTAAACTTGAGGTCTTAGGGACAGATGGACAAGCGGGGCTCTAACTGGAGAGATCAGAAGGGCGACCAATCAGTATATTTAATATTACCTGCAGGTGATTTTATTCAAGAAGGCATGCAAAGGTCCACTCACCTGGTTTGATGACCAACTCCAGGTTTAATTTTTTATCATTCATTGGGCCTGGGAACTGGATCCGGCAGCAATAGATCCCACTGTCGGCTAGAGTCACGTTCTCTATAGTCAAGGACACATCTCCTTTGTGGATACTCCTCTTCAGATGGTATTTGTTGGATGTCTGATATTTCAAGTTCCTTCCGTCTGTGCTGAGCACCATACTATGACATTCAAACACCGGACAGGCTCCCCTGCCCCAGCAGACAGGCACAGGATCCTCAGAAGGGTTGGGAGTGTAGGTGCAGGGCAGATCAGCATTCTGACCCACTTCAGCTACGTATACCCCTTCCAAAGACCCTGAATAAAGAGGGAAAGAGAGCAAGACCCAAGCAATGAGTGAGTGAGGTTGGTCCATTTCAAGAAAATTGCAAGTAATGCCTTATAGAATAAAAAGGAAACCAGTGCAACTGTCCCGTTTGGAGGATGAGTCATTATGACAATGATTCTCAGACTTGAGGAGCATCAGAATCACAGGGAAGGCTTATTAAAACACAGATGGGTGGGCTCAACTTCTAGAGTTCCTGACTCAATAGGTCCGGGAGGGGGGTATATGAATTTGAATTTCCAGCAAGTTCCCAGGAGCTGTTGAGATGGTTGGTCTCGGAAACTCACTTTGAGAACCAGTGCCCTAAGAGAGAATTGTGGTCCAGCCCTGTGAACACTGGAGGGCAAGGCTGATGGAAATAGATAATCAGACAATGAGTCACTGTCAGCCGGGAGAACAGCTCACCAGTCTGGGCTAGTGGGCTGCTTGCTCATGGATGAAAGGCAGTTAACTTGATATAAAGATCTCTCTCTCTCTTTTTTTGGTTTTTAAAGACTTTACTTATTTATTTGAGAGGGAGAAAGAGAGCACAGCATGGGGAGTGGCAGGCAGAGGGAGAGGGAGAAACAGGCTCCCCATTGAGCAGGAAGCCTGATGCGGGGCTCCATCCAGGACCCTGAGATCATGACCTGAGCAGAAAGCAGATGCTTAACCAACTGAGCCACCCAGGCGCCCCTTGCTCTCTTTTTAAGCCCTCAGCACATGATGAATAATAACCACGGGCTGAATAAGAAGCTTGTGTGTTTGAAACAATTCACAGGCTATCGTGAGGTTTAAAATTAATTGCCTTTGCATATATATATTAACAAATATATATGTATATAAACAAATATATATATATAGTAAAACATTTGAACAGTGTAAAAGGTATATGAGAAGTATACTCCCTCTCCCTGCTCCTTCCCGTTTTCCAGTTCCCCTTCCCAGAGTCCATACGTTAAGAAGCATTCACATATTCCCACTCCCTGCATCACACATACACAAATAGAAGTCTGATACACGTGTCCTTCTGCGCCTTCTTGTTTCATCTGACCTTCGGACTTAGAGGCATTCCGTATCGCTGTGTGTCGTCGGCCTCCCCTATTTGCAGTGTAGATCACAGCTCATCTACCTGCTCCCCCGCTGGTGGACACTGAGGTTCCTTCCAAACTTGCTATTGGAAACATTGCGATGACCATCCCTGCATCTTGATCGTGTAGCATCCAATTGTGAAAGCCCATGGCCGGACTTACCTGTGAGTAGCAGCAGCCACAGCAGGACACAGTCGAAGGAAGGAGGTGAAACCATGGATTCTGAAAAAGACAAGTCAAATAATGGCTCTCTTTTGCTTTGATTCTCCAGTGACACTGGAAAATTAAAGAAATCGAATCTCCTCCACAATGACAGGAGCAGGGCTCACTGTTCGCAACTGCTGGCCCAGCACACCATGGCATCTGACTACCCGTCTTCGCTCTGTTATTGCTGCCAAGTCCACAGTTACAACTAAGGAAACTCCAGTTCTCTGCCCTGCTACACCACAGACATCCTGTCAGTCTTTGGTATTTACCCCTTAGTATCAACCAAGAGGAAGCGACACTTGGAGGAAGCAAAGTGTCTCTCAGCCAAGAGAACTCTCAGCAAGTAGAGAGGCTTCAAGCTTCTCCAATGAAACAATCCCCTGTGTGAAACGGGTGGCATGTGGGTCCAGCTGGTTACCAGGGGACGCAAGGTAGGAACACAGCATCTGTGCATTCAGTCCGATCAGGCAGTTGGTTGGTCACGTGACCAATGTTAATGAAGCACCTGCTTTGTGTCGGGAACTGGACAGGGAGCTGGACAACGCCACGATGAGCCACATCTTCCTTATCCTTTCCACTCCATTCCGGAGCTTAATGCTTACCCTTGCTCTAAACACAAATTGGGTTGTGTCTAACACGAATTGTGCTGGATCTTGGTTCCTTCGTTTACAAAGTGAGGAAATTGTGTTCAGTGACATAGGCACAGCTCCCTGCTCTAATATTCTGACTTGGACCTGAACTTCCAAACCCTTCCACTTAGGAAAGACACATTCCTTTCTGCGTGTTTCTTTCCCCCCACCATGGGTGGGGGGCTCAATATTTGATTTCATCTCTCTCACATACACAAGATGTCCCCTCCCACCACAGGAGCTTCGAGCATGAATTGTCAGAAAGTGTGGCATTCCAGCCACACTCTCCATCACAGAGGTAACTTCTCAGACCCCAACAGTCTGAGCCCTGGGAGTCTGACATTTGTCTGGGAAACTTAAAAGCCAATGGTTCTTTACAAAAGTGAGCTCACAGACTGAATAGTTTCTGCAAGCCTCCTCTGTCTTTTCTTGCTGAATTTTCATGTCACTCATCTTTGTGGCACTAAATGCATTTAATATAAATATCCAACCTATCTATGTGTGTTCTTCCCCAGCAACAGTAGCCGTTACTGAAGAGATCAGACTCAGATTTCATCATCCCCTGGGGGAAACTGAGACCTGATAAGGTTGATTTCCCTAAGGGCACATGATTGGTAATTTCAGGTGAGAACTGAGTCCCCCAAACTCCAGATTTTGTCCACTATAAACTGTTTTGTGAATTTCACATTTGCCCTTAATAGGTCTGCCCCTGCAACTCATAACAACCAGCAAATGTCCATATTCGAGGGGAAGGCAGAATGAATTAAACATGACATCAGAGGTCATGTTTACTGCATAACCCCAGACAACACTCTTAGAAGTTTCAGCCGTCAGAGTCTGTGTTCTCTTTTTTTGTTTTGTTTTGTTTTGTTTTTATTGTTATTACTCTGTTTTCTGTCCATCTCTAGAGTTACTACTGGAACCAGCTTTATAAAATATTAACAATTTATTAATTCACTGAAGTCTAGACATAAAGGAGCCTAGAAATTTACTCTGAACTCTTTCTCTTTTTTTTTCCCATGTATAGGGAGCTGTTTCTGAGCATTTTCATGTTTATTTAACTTTTATTTGTTTCTTTAAAAAACAGTGGTTAGATAATTCATCCTAATGGCTAAAATTCAAAGCAATATCAAAGCTTTATGAAGAAGCCTTGTTCCCACCTCCACCCCAAGTCTACCACTGTAGAAAATTGTGGAAAAAAAAGAAAGAAGAATATAAATTTAAAAATACCATAATCTCAGTAGCACAAAATACCTGCCATCAACATCCTGGAAAGAACGTCCCACCCATGAACAGTTAGGAACATCATGAACACAGGAGGATCAAGGAGAAAGTAGAAAGCATATCCATCTATTTCCTATTAAACTGCCTGTCGGTTCAAAGACTCCACCTCAGATGGAAGTCCTTTTATTTTTATTTTACAGTCATTTTTGTGGTCTCAGAATGCTCACTTGCCTCAGGCTGCTTTCGCATTGCCTTCCCTACCAGGCCCCAGCACTGAGAGGGCGACTTCAGAAGACAGACCCTGGGCAGACCCGAAGGGACTTCCAGGTCTTCAGAATGATGATTCATTGACAAGACAACTCAATTTCTCCTTGCTGTGGACCACCAATAAACCTTTGCCTCATCAGTCTTCAGGTTGTAGCTCAGAGAAAACCCAACTTCAAACTAGCTTAAACTATAAAGCAATTTATTGACTGACGTTATTGAAAAGATCAGCTGCGGGCAGACTTGACTCAGTGGCCCCAGTGAGGTCACTGGGGACCTGGTTTGTGGCTGTCTCCGGTTCCTCAGAGTCTCCACAGTGTACCCCCGCTCTAGCTGCAGAGCACACGGCCGCCTACCAAGCACCTCTCTCGGTTGCTCACACGGGTCCAGTGATTCACATTCCCGCAAAAGTCCACCTGGGGTCACAGACTCATTGCTAAACTATCTGGGTCCCCAGGCTCAACAGGGACTAATTGGGTTGAGTCTGAGCCATATTCCCAAACCCTGTGTTCTAAAGTCAAAGAAGGTGATTCTGCCCAAGAAAAAGTGTGGTGCAATTCAAGAGATGCCCTCCCCGAAAGGGATGGGAGGGAGAGATAGGAAAAGAAAACCTGACCTTCCAAATAGCATGATTCTTTTCCTTACCCAAAAAAAAAAAAAAAAAAAAAAAAAAAAAAAAGCATTTTACTAATAAAGTGCTTTTTAGCTTACAAGGACGTGCTCTTTACAACACTGCAGAAAACAGCAGTCCGGCAAGGAAAAGTCAGCATTCTGGGAAATCGCAGTATTTGCCCAGCAAGTAACTAACTCCTAAGGGAAGTTAATGGTGCCCCTGCCCACCATAACCAGTCCTCTTCAGAGGAAAGGGAAGTGGGGAGGGCTGTAAAATTATTTGCCCTCAATTACTCAGCGAGGCTCCCAGTGACGAAACTGAAAAATGAAAAGGGGTCTACCATCAAGAAAATTCTGTTGAACTATGTATGAGTCACTGCAGGAACTCCTACCTGCAGTCCCATCTTGAAAATGCAGGGCCCACAACTCCCGACGGAGACCATGCTGGTGTGAGGAGCTGTGTGAGCGGTCACCCATCCTGGGCATGTTCTGCAATGGGGCACCTCTTCTTTCTTTTGTTGGCTTATTAGTCTTTTACTCTCGGGTCAGATAGTGAAGTTAATCATACTCCTCAGTTCAAGGCATGAAGTCCTTATCAATCCGGTGAGCTCTCTTTCTTCTTTTCTTTTCTTATTTTGCCCCGTTGTCCCCTGACCTACAGTTTCATTTTTCTTTTTTCATAGGCATCCACTTTACACAAATGTGGTGGAGCCATTTCCCAAAGCACTTATGCCAGCTGACATTCTCACAGCCAGCAAGAGAGAACACTTAGGATGCGCCACGACTTTGCCAGTAACAGTCCCGCCAGACTTTTGAATTTTTTTCCAAGATGATGGGTGCACGATGATGTCACAATACGGCTTAAGGTTAAACTGATGTCTGGTGGGAAACATAAGAGATGCACAAAACATTGCACGTACAAATTTACAGGGTATGAATATTTATAAAGTAAGCACTCAGGTAACCAGGAACCACCCCCCCAAAAAAGTAAAATATTGCCAGTCTCCTGAAGTTCTGCTGACATGCACTCCAAGCCCATGGGTCCCTTCTTGATCACAAAACCTTCGTCCTCTCCTACAAATGATCACTATTCTAAATTTTTGCAATAGTCCTTCATCCTTTTTATGGTTTTCCACTTGTGTATGTGTTCCAAAATTATAGGTATAGTTTTGTTTTTGAACATCGTATGAATGACATATCATCTGTAAGCTTTTGTGTTTTGTTTCTTTCACTCAACAGTACCTTTGTAAGTTCATTCATGCTGTTGTGTATTCCTGTAGATTGTTTGTTTTCAATATTGAATATTTTTTCTGGGAACAGATATGCCTTAAATTATTTGTTCATTATATTATAGATAAACACTTCACCTTCTGTTTCAGTTATCATGAACAATGACCCCCTGGCCATTCTTGCACACCAACACTGGTGCACAGGTATAGAACCTTCTCTGGAGTACACTTCTGAGAGTGAAATTACTGAGAGGGGATATACATTTTGAAATATATTAGATAATGCCTGTTTCCCAAGACATCTACCAGCAGTGTGTAAGAATTTCTCCTACTCCACGTCCTCATCAACATTCAGTAGTACCAGTTTTTTTTTCCCCCAAACTGGTAAAGGATAGGATAGCATCTCCCTGTGTCTTTTTTTTTTTTAAGATTTTATTTATTTATTTGACAGAGAGAAATTACAAGTACACTGAGAGGCAGGCAGAGAGAGAGAGAAGGAAGCAGGCTCCCTGCTGAGCAGAGAGCCCGATGCGGGACTCGATCCCAGGACCCTGAGATCACGACCCGAGCCGAAGGCAGCGGCTTAACCCACTGAGCCACCCAGGCGCCCCCTCCCTGTGTCTTTAATTTGCATTTTCCTCTTTACTAGCAAGGTTAAGAAATACTTTTTCTTTTATTTATGAACAATTTGGAACTGGGGAGCACTAAGGGGACAAATGCTTATTTTACCCATTTTTCTGTTGGGATTCTCAATTTTTTCTTATCATAAATTGATGTTTTCATATAAATTATGAGAAATTTACATATTTTGGATACTAGTCCTCTGCTGATTTAATATGCTGTAAATACAGTATATTTCTCCCACTTTGTGGAGTAGATTTGACCTCTTTACAATACTGAATGTTCCGATCAATAAACATGTTTTAACCTCTTATATCTAGATTTTCTTTAATATCCCTTAATAAAAAGTTTAAATTTTCCCCATAGAGACCTTCAAATTATGCCTTGACTTTTTCCTGGATACTCCATATTATTGATGCTGTTTTATATGTATCTTATTTTTAAGTTTTTATATTGTTTGTTTTGGTATTCTGAAATGTACCTTTTTTTTTTTTTAAGATTGATTGATTGATTTGATAGACAGAGATCACAAGTAGGCAGAGAAGCAGGCAGAGAGAGAGCAGAGAAAGCAGGCTCCCTGCTGAGCAGAGAGCCTGATGTGAGGTGGATCCCCAGACCCTGGGATCATGACCTGAGCTGAAGGCAGAGGCTTTAACCCACTGAACCACCCAAACACCCCTGAAATGTACTCTACTTTTGAATGGTGATTTTTTTTTTCCCCTCCAACCAGTAAACTCTCAATAAATTATCTGTAGATTATATTGAGTTTTCCATGTAGACAGTCATATTTCCTGCGAATAATGACAGTTTAGTTTCTTTGTTTTCAATCCTACATTTTTTTTCCCCCTTACCATGCTGGAGGAAAAATCTAGTTCCTTTTTCACAGAAATCTTGATAGCAGGCATCCTGTTTCATTCCAGCTCTTAAAGAAAAGTTTTCAGCTTCCACCTTGATTGTGTATTATGTTGTCGGTTTTATGGAGCTACTGTTTATTACATTAAGAAAGTTCTCGGGGCACCTGGGTGGCTCAGTGGGTTAAGCCTCTGCCTTCGGCTCAGGTCATGGTCTCAGGGTCCTGGGATGGAGCCCCGAATTGGGCTCTCTGCTCAGCAGAGAGCCTGCTTCACCCCTCTCTCTCTGCGTGCCTCTCTGACTACTTGTGATCTCTCTCTGTGTCAAATAAATACATTAATTAATTAATTTAAAAAAAAAACAAGAAGAAGTTCTCTTCTGTTCCTAAATATCTAAGAAATTTTTTTTTTCATGACTGGATACTAAATTTTATAAATGCCTTTTATTCATCTGTTGAGATGATCAAGTGATTTTTCTTTCAGTCTACTATTGTTGTCACTATACTTTTTTTTGTCTTCAAAACATTTTATTTATTTATTTATTTATTTATTTTCAGAGTAACAGTATTTATACTAATTTTTTAAATTTTTTATTATGTTATGTTAGTCACCATATAGTACATCATTAGTTTTTGATATAGTGTTCAATGATTCATTGTTTGCCCATAACACCCAGTGCTCCGTGCAATATGTGCCCTCCTTAATACACTAATTTTCTCTTCTGCATTCCTAAACTAAACTGTTTAGTCATAACACATTACCTTTTATTTTTACATATTCGTGGGTTGAATACACTAGTATTTTATTTATGCTAGCCTCATAAAAAAGAGAATGTTCCCCCTTTATCTATTCTCTAAAAGAGTCTACATAAAATAAATTTATCTTCTTCTTTTTCTTTTTTCAGGCAATGTTTGCTAGAACTTGCCAGCAAAGCTGTTTGAACTTAAAGTTTTCTTTGTGAGAAGATTTTGACTACTGGTATGTTTAAAAAAAAAAAAATCATTAGAAAACTATTCAAGTTTTCTATTCTTAAACCAATATTAATAATTTTATAAGAATTTGTCCATCTAATTTTTCGCATTTATTGTTATAAAGTTTTCCATAACATTTTCTTATTTCATACTGTCTATAAAATCTATAGGAATGTCCCATTTTCATTTCTGCTATTATTTATGCCTTCCCTTCCCCCTGCCCCCTTTTTAAAATCACTTTCTAAGTAGCCTACCCATGTAAGAATCCCAGGTAACCCCTAGGCCCTTCCAGATCAAGTATTTCTGCACAGATGATTAGCAAGCCTGAGACCGGAGTATGTTGCCTGGGGACAAATGACTTTCAGAAAGAGTTAGAAAGTCTTCTCTTTCATTCTCAAAATCAACAGTATCTACCCTTTGAAATGGGTATGAGAATTACCATAGTTAAGGAAATTGAGTTTCAATTGGCAAAACAACCAATAAACAGTGGAGCCCCAATTCTACCATGCCTGCTCTTTCTCTCTTCTCCTTTCTTTTCTTAGAAACCTGAGTTTTAATTCTGCCATTTGCTAGCTGAAGTGTCCTTGGTGTATAGCAAGTTACATTTTTGGTCTCAATTTCTTCATCCATGAAATCATTTTTTTCTTCCAGTTTGAATATTCATAGACACAAGTATGAACCCAGTCTACAAAGTTTGCTTTGATATATCTAGAATATATTTCCATGTCAGTATTTTCATTTTGAATGGCTAACGGTTGGTTGGCATCCATAGCAGATCTTCATGTTTGTTGAATGCATGAATGAATGAATGAACGAATGAATGAATGGGAAAAATCAGTAAAGACCCCAAAGACCTCTTTCCTTGTAGTTGATACAATGCATTCCTGGTCAGCCCAATCATACCACACAATCTGACTCCCATCCTTTGAATATCTTCCCTTACTCCAAATCAGAGTGGGGGCAGGGAACCAGCAGCTTCACAAAACTTGTCTTGTGTGTTAAGCAAATGAGAGAAGTATCTACCATCATTCTCAGTACTAACCAATAGTTCAAGGCCTTCCCCAGGTCTTGTCCAGGAGAGAAAGGCTCTGATCAAAAGACTTGTATCCACAACATAATATTAAGTATTTTGAAAAAGTCATACCCTGTTCTCTCCATGAGAAAAGATTTTGTCAGCCAGAGGCACAGGCAACAAGTCTCACTTGTTGAATAGAACAAGCCAGTATCATAAGCAGCACCTAAGTTTCTCCAGCCTACTTCATGCCTGCAGCTTCTAAACTTGAGATAAGAGTGCCACTTACTGTTAGAGTCATCACACTGCAATATGAAAACAGTTCCTAAATCTCTCGAGCCTGAATGCCAAATGAAGACAAAGGACTTACCAGGAAAGATACAATTGACCTTTGATAGCTTATACTAAATACCAGAAATTGAGTAAGTGCTTTATAACCATAACCTCTTTTAGGCCTTAAAACAATCCTATAATTTTTATTTCTGTGGTTATTACTGGTTTTGTGAGCACACTCCAGGGTTTTGAATCCAACCACCTAGATCACAGCCTCTGAGCCAGTCAGTTGCCTGTTTTTGTACAGTCCACAAGCGACTATTTAAGTGGCTGGGAAAAATCAAAAGAATATTTCACAACATGAAAATTATTTAAATCAAGTTTCTGTGTCTATAAAGTGGTGTTGGAACATAGCCACACTGCCACACTCATTTGCTTAGATATTCTTGGGTTGCATTTGTACCATAGTATATAGTTCAGTACTTGAGACAGAGACCTTAATATGGTCCTCAATGCCTAAAATATTTACTAACCTGCTCTTTACAGAAAAATTTGCCAACTCCTGACCTAGATTCTAATTTGAATATATCACCTGGGAAAGCCACAAAACTGATCCTGTTTCATAACGTGGAAGAACACCTACCAAGAGCAGTTTTTGAGGAACTGCAGGTATCTCCTTAAGATACCTGCGGAGTCTGACATAAAGGCCCTAACATGTTCAAAGGAAGCTCATCATTTTCGTTTACAAATCTTTTCCTCCCTTAGCCCAGTATTGTGTAGGGTCTTGAGTATGGACTTTAGGGTCAAAATATGGGATCCCAGTCTAGGCTCCATTATGACTTATTAATTATATGATGAAGTACAAATGTGCTCAAGTATAGAAGTTGAGTGCTTAGGCTTTGAAACTAGGTTTCAATCCCAGCTCTGCCTCTCACTAGCTTGGTGACCTTGGGTAAAATTACATAACGTCTCTGAACCTCTGCTTCCTTATGTGTCATATAGATGTAAAAAGACATACTGATTTCATTGGGAAGCTGTGAGGAAAAAAACGAATTTATGTATATAAAGTAATTACAACAGCGCTAGCAAAGCTCTCTGTGTATTTGCCATTGATTTCCCATCTTAGGATAAAGCAAACTTCTTCCTTTGACCTTCTAATGCTTATAATCTGCCCTCCATCTGCTTCTCTAGCTCCAAACTCTTCCCTTTGTTGCAGCCATTAATAGCCTTTCTCACCCAAATCATGCTTTTATTTCCTCACAAGACACTTGTACTTGCTATCTCCAGTGACCTCAGAACCTAGCACAGGACTTTTCTTTGAAATACAGCCCAGCACAGATGAAGCTCCCTTCTAAAGCCCTTAACAAATGTGTACATGTAAACATAACTTGAAAAAAGATAATATGGACAAGGAATTTTGAGCAGGCAATAGTAGTAAAATTAGAATCAAGATTCTTCTGAGTGTTGTAATGGCTGGATAGTTAAAACACAAACTTAGACCTTCAAAAACCAATTCACTTGTTTTCTTGTTTATCTTTCTTCCATTTTCCTCCACACTCTCCATTTCCCTGGTCACTAGACCAGTGTCAGGTGGAAGACCACACTTTTCACTAAATGAATACAATTAATAAGTAAATAGTGATGGTGGGGAGTTTGGGAATATAAATATGCACAATCTGCTTATTTTTATCAAAAATTTGTGTGTGCTCAATTTCTAGTGGATATCTACCACATGACCAACTCGGCACCTCCTTTCCTGAGAATGAACTACCTTCTCCCATACATGGACATTTGGAGGACTGCCAAATTCTTAGAGGACTCAGGCCACAACTGATAGGCCCAGCTGGAATCAGAAATACCACCCCTAATTCCCCCTCTGGCCTGGTTAATAATTAGTCTTCCTTTTTGCCGACAGTGGTGCACAAAGACTTAACACGAGAACTGCTAGCAGCCATGTTCTCCATCCATTCACGATAAGGCTGGTTTGTAAAGAGAATGGAGCTAACGGAAAGAAAACAGGAGAAACAGTGAAGAGATCTGAATTGAGTTTGAATCTCAGTTGCCCTGGAAATCCTCCCAGTTCTCTTCATAGTTTGTTCAATTTATCCTTCAACCATGCAACATGGTTATTTTTTTTTTAATTGGTCTTTTTCCTTCAACTAGGTTGAGCAGAGTGTACTAATATTTTTTTTTAAGATTTTTATTTATTTGACAGACAAAGGTCACAAGCAGGCAGAGAGGTAGGCAGAGAGTGAAGGAGGGGAATCAGGCTCTCTGCTGAGCAGAGAGCCCGATTCGGGGCTCAATCCCAGGACCCTGGGATCATGACCCAAGCCGAAGGCAGAGGCTTTAACCCACTGAGCCACCCAGGCGCCCCTGTACTATTTCTTTAACACACTGCACAGTCAGGCCATCTAGAGATTTCTTAAAACCAGTGCCAAAGCCCCACTCCATAACAATGAAATCAAAATCTCTGTAGTCTGGGAATCAGTAATTTTAAGAGGTGCCAGGCTATTCGAGAGATTTCACTTTGAGGAATCAGTCTATTAGGAATACTCACTGTAACTAGGTAGGCAGAGATGTATTTGACCCTCACAAGATCAAAAAACTAACTTTGAAACTTTTAACAACTATCAGACCACTAGTGTTCCCAAATCTCATTCTAATTACAGTTCACATTAGAACTCTCACTTAGTTTTGGGCAAGTGCCACCCAGGACCTCCAAGATTATATCCTCCAAAAGTCAGAATTTAAGATTCCTTGTGGAATTTTGACCCCTAATCCTCCCTACATATACGCACTCTTCTATAAACTATGTTGTGACTCTTATAATGTTACCTGTTTTTTCCAGAATTGTAAAGCAGCCAAAAATTGGTTTAGTATCTCCTAGCCCAACACCCTCAAAGTAATAAAATGGTTAAGGCCATAGGAAAGAGACTTCTTTGGAGAGTTGTTCAAGTGTTGTGCAACATCCAGCTGCTCCCCCACAAGCATATGGGGGCTCCTCTCCCCGCTTCAATTTAATCTCGAGAGCCTGGACTGTGTCCCTAGTGTCCCCAAATCTGTATTAAACATATACAGGAAAATAAAAAACTGGCCAACTAGCTGCCCAATAGAGAGGCATCTACTTGGCAACAGTCTACACTCCTGAGATTTAAGAAAAGGATGAGGAATGTTTCACATACAGAATAGGCCTGTGGCCACATTAAACTGAACTTTGCCAGCTCTAAGACTAGAAACCTCAACAGAGCAAATCCCTGAAGGGTGGTATACCAAGAACTGGGTAAGAAAAGTAGGTATCTGGAAAAGATACTATTTTTATCAGTGATGGACCCATATTTCATTGTTAAGAACTTAGTTCCATGGCTGAATGTAGACCCAAGAGGAGTGAAAAAACACAGACCCTGGTAGCCACATCTCAGGGGAACAAGCATCTCTAGTACACAATCCAACGGTCTGTTACCAGTTCCCTTCCCATTGCAGGCTTCCAGCCTTCGCGAGTCTGAGTATAGCTTCGAAGGAAACGTATAGCTAATTACATAGACATTTTACCAAAATGAATGTAACAAAAAGTAATCAAAAGATTTATTATCTGAGTGACTGGAAAAAAGTTAATAGACCTACCCAGGGTAGGAACAAGAAGCTGAGATAATCTATTTACAGAAGCAGTCAAGAGGAAAAATAAAATTGCTGTTTTATAA
Organism: Mustela nigripes; assembly: GCF_022355385.1. Classification (NCBI taxonomy): domain Eukaryota; kingdom Metazoa; phylum Chordata; class Mammalia; order Carnivora; family Mustelidae; genus Mustela; species Mustela nigripes. The sequence goes on from NC_081568.1 coordinate 47,545,982, forward strand.
CTCTATGGGGTTCCTCTCTTTTAACATGTTATACTATATTTTTAGAGATCAAGTAAGTTTTTAAGAAAAGTAAATCTGAAGATTTTATAATTTCACATTTATACAGCTCGATATCCTTTATTTATCTATCATTCTTAAAGCAACTGACAAATCTAGTTTTCAAAGATGAAAGCTTGCTATTACTGAGATCTTCAATGTTTTCTGCAACTCCAAATCCAGGAACGTTTCACACAATCTCAGAACTTTCCTTTTTAAGGTGATTACTCTTAATGTATACATATATAATCATTTGCCTATGCTTGCCACTTACAGACAGTAACGCCTCCTAAATGATGAAGCAGGAGTCAAGCCATTCACATGACTTCTAGTTATATCTCTTTTAAGACTCTCCAAAAGCAAAATAACGAATATATGACATTTACTGAAAAGAAAAGGAGAAAAGCAAAAAAAAAAAAATATATATATATATATATATATATATATATCCTTCATGGTCTTTCATTCATTTCATCAATTAGGACACACAGGGCAGCATCTTTCTCTATAATCTGGTCTCTCCTATGACCTGAATTTTCTCTTTGCTGTTCATTCTGTCCAGTACAATTGTTGCTATCATCAGCATCCATTGGTTCAGTTTTTACTCTCATCCCTGCTTCTGAATGAGGCAGATCATCAGGCAAAGAAGCCAGGCAATTCTGAATCATCTCAATGACTCGCTCCAGATGCTTCTGAAACCGCTCAGCTGTTTCAAGGCGTTGACGTTTCTGCACCTCCATCATGACTCTCAATGTCTCTCTTGCTTGGTGGGGTCGGTATTCATTTATGAGATGATGCACATGTACAAAAAGCAGCTTAAGATCTTCCAGTTTCTCTTCTCGTTTTATACTCCCAGGGCTCCTTATCAAGATATCTAAGAGATCTAAGAAATTAATAAGAATAGACATATTGAGTTTTCTCAGTTCCTTCTTATGATCAAATTGCATAGGATGAAGCCGTTCAATGCCCTGGCTTTCTAAAGGGCGGATGATAAGATCATCACATTGGAACTGATTGCCAAACATCATATAACTGTCTTTTATTGGAGGTGGAGGCTTGGGAGCTAGGCCTTCCTGAATATTTTCATCTGTATATTCCTTGATGTACTGCATTGGAGGTGGTGGAAGAGCACTCACTTGTTGCGGCTCACCCATAGCGGAAGAACAAGAACCTGTGGAAATAAAACAAAGATTTAGAGTACAGCTACAACACAAACCTGTCACCTTGGGTGACTACAGACAGTATTTTCCTTTTTTCCCCCCCTGGCAAGTTTGGGGCCCAGGACAAAATGATCTTAGTTTCTAAAACAACATGGAAAGGCTGCCATCTTTTTCTAATTAGCATTATATCGCTAAACATCCAACGACTTCTCCTTCTCTGCTTAAGCCTTTCATTGGCACACAAAAAAATTTAAGTAGTGGGACGCCTGGGTGGCTCAGTTGGTTGGATGACTGCCTTCGGCTCAGGTCATGATCCTGGAGTCCCGGGATCGAGTCCCGCATCGGACTCCCAGCTCCATGGGGAGTCTGCTTCTCTCTCTGACCTTCTCGTTCATGCTCTCTCTCACGGTCTCTCTCTCAAGTAAATAAACAAAATCTTAAAAAAAAAAAAAAAATTAAGTAGTGTATTTTTATCTATAAATAAAATCTGGATCCCATATCCCTCACCAGTTATGTCGTTTCTTTTTCAACACACTTCCCTTCTGCCTTGGCTTCTGTGAGCCTCCAGTTAGGTTCTCTTCCTACTTCACTGGCCACTCCCTCTCAATCTTCTCTACCACCACTCCGCTACCCAAATTTTAATGCTGACCTGTCTCAGAGGGTTGCTCCGAGGCCCTGTCCTCACTCTAAATTAGGGAATCACAAACTCAAGTGCCAAGGGGAGAACACTGAAGCACTCTGGGGCAGGGATTCATATGAATTAAGCACATGCAAGCCAAATCTCAAAGTCTCCAGCCATTAGCATTCATGTGAGAAAGAAGACTCACTGTTCCTCAGCTTCTTGATTTCTTAAAAGGCAGCAAAAACCCGTATTTTATGTAGATCTCTCAGTTTTTACTTTTTTTTTTTTTCCTGGTCAGAGACAGTGAGCACAGGCAGACAGGCAGACAGAGTGGCAGGCAGAGGCAGAGGGAGAAGCAGGCTTCCTGCTGAGCAAGGAGCCCGATGTGGGACTTGATCCCAGGATGCTGGGATCACAACCTGAGCGGAAGGCAGCCCCTTAACCAACTAAGCCACTCAGGCATCCCAGAATCTCTCAGTTTTTAAATACTGGTAATGAATTCCAGAAATCGTCAAGTTCTGTAGGTTCAAAAAGAACTTATCTACAACAATCTTTGTGGTCTGTGAGCCAATAATTTTAGAGCTCTGCTTTTTATTTTCCGTTGGGCGGTATCAGTCAATTCCATGGCTTTTATAAAACACCACTTCTACCAGTGGTTCTCAACAAACAACAATTTTGACCACCAGGAGATAAATGGCAAGGTCTGGAGATAATTTTACTTGTCACAACTGGGCGATGGAGTGCTACCGGTATCTAATGGATAGAGGCTAGGGTTGCTGCTAAACACTAACAATGCCTATGACCGCTCCCAACAATTATTCAGCCCTAAATGTCAACAAAATATTGTGCCAAAGTGGAGAAACCCTGTTTCTACCTCCAATCCAGACTGCCTGAACTTCTGGATGGCTCATAAAGCATTCAGACCGCACCCCCCCCCCCCCAAAAGAATTACCTCCTCTCCTCCCTACCATCAGGAATCTATCAAGTCTTGTTGATTCCACACCTTCACTATCTCAAGTTCATCAATTCTGACCAAGCCACCATTTCTTCTCCAGGAATATAATCGTTTCCCCAGGGATCTTTTTGCTTCCATTACTGTTCCTCCACATAATAGCCAGCATAATTGTTTTCAACCATCATTCCTTCTCTTTCATTGTATCCTAGCAGTACTGTCTTTAATGTAGTATTTCTACACTATTTTATAACTATACCAACTTCTTCTGGCCTGAGGTCTTTCCATATGCTTTTTTCTCTGCTTCAGGCAGTAGCTTAAAATGTCACCTCTAAAGAAATAACTTAGTGGAATAGTAATCAAAAACAGATCCTACCTTTCTTCTTTTATCCTCTGAAGCAGTATTTGATTTCTCTCCCCGACCAGACTGTAAGTTCCATGGGGAAAGAACTCTTATCATAGTTCTATGTCTACAACCTTGCACACAGAAGCTTCATAAATATTTGTTGAGTAACTTCATTCATTTCAGGAGGGGTCCAAATCAGTGGAGTTTGGAAACTGGTACAAACATACTTAATGTGTATTCCCTCTTTTGACTGTTTATTGTTTGTCTTCTAATACAGGACAATGAGTATCCAGGGATGATGACTTTGACAACAGATATCTGTGTACATACTATGTGCCAGACAGTTTACTTTTCTCAGGGCTGTGAGAAAAACTGCTCTTTCCACTTTGGAGATGAGACAATTGAGGCTCAGAAAGGTTGAACCACTTGCATAAAGTCATAGATTAAGGAGTAAAGGATCTAGGGCCTAAAGATCTCAAACACTACACTACACCATCTTTCAAGGATAAACAAAAAACACTCCCACCATCCTAGTGTTGCTTACAACCTATCAAGGAAAACAGACAAAAAATAACTACCAAGTTTTGAGGCTAATACAAAAGACAAACAGATCTAATTACCAAAAATAAGTCTAAAAATTACATATAGGAAAATGTATCACAAGCAAAATTAAAACACAATCCCATTCTTCTGGGAAAGGAAAATGCTTGCAAGCTAACCAAGAGCAAATACTAGAAATTTTATTTTGATTTTTAAAACATTTTCTGACTCCATCCCCACCAGAAGGAAAGCACCAGGACTTCAGGAACTGCCTGTCTTGTACACAACTCCACCTCTAGCATCTCAACACCTAGAAGATCCTCAATAAAGACCCCGTGGATGAGTTTCGTTTTTGTTTTTTACCTCTATTTTTTAAAACCTAGAAAAACAAACAAAAGAGGACAAGGAAAATGCGTATGCTGAATAAAGGCAGGAAAATATTCAGACTAATACATTTCTAAAAGCAAATTTCTAAAAACGATGCTTTTCATCTAACAGACTATCAAGATTTCAGATATTCCATCATTCAACAAATATTAGAACACCTTCCATGTGATAAGCACTGGATTCCAGCAGAGGTCACACTATCCTTTTGATGTGGTTCTTTTGGAATGTTTTTGATCAGATTTGATGGTGTCCAGAGCCAAGGGCCAAGAAAGAATTCCTGAGACGTCTTTGGTGCAAAAGGTTGGGGACAGAACCCATGGACAGAAAGAGCTGGACTGGAGTCCTGAGGAGTGGTCCATTAAATACTTTCAAGTTGGGAGGGAGTTAGGGATAGGGTAAGCCTCCCAGGAAACAAGGTTTCCAGGACCCTGAGAAGGCTAGCTATTGTTAGGAAAGGTCATTTATTACTGGTTAGTAAAACCTCAGTCAAGAGACCCTTCAGATGTACATCAGTGGGTCATATACTTGGGGGATGACGGCTAACAAATATCTGGGGAGTAGAAACAAAGGAGGTTTCCAACAGAATTTTTATATGTTAAAGTAGACTCACAGGATCCTGGGGGTTGGGCTAAGGTTACCAGCTGCCCTTAGCAAAGTATTAACATTAAGGCAGCTGAGTTCCTAGAGGAATGTCACCCTGCCTGTTTCAAGGCCTAGTCAGCAGGCCGTAGGTAGCAAGGAAGTATAATGACTTTTTTTCTTTGTTTCCCACATCGCTCATACCAATATTTTTTATAGGAAAATTTCTAGAAGTAGAATTGCTGGCTCGAGGAATATCACCATTTAAACTTTTGATACTGCCAAATTAAATTCCAAATATATATTTGTTTCCTTTCTTGTCAGTTGTGTGTGAGAATTCTCCCATAATGTCTTGGGTTTTACCTGCCCAGTACCCAAGAGTGTTGTGGGGTGGCTGCAATGATGGTTTCTGTGAGAACTGGGGTGAGTGGGGTCTTTGCACCCCAACTGGTTTCCCTACAGGGCCAGAACAGCTAAGAGCCTGATTCTAAATCTGGGATGACATTCCCAAAGAAGAAAATGAGAGAAAGTGATGTGGAGAACAAAGGAGGAATGCAGAGAAAATTAAATCTTATAATCTGCAGCCCATCCACAAATACTTGAGATAGGCAGATTATAACACTCCTCCAGCAGCGTCCAATGCGTCTTTAACATATGAAAGTCCTTTTGGAACTTCCCTTTATTTCTCCCAATCCCAAGGTATAAACCCACTTGCTCCATGTAATCCTGGGTCAGCAGGCAGCAGCAGCCACAACTTCAGATCCTAACCTCCTTCCTACATCAGAAGCACATAAAAATGTGCATTAGAGGTGTTTAATGCAGCGATGTTTGAAAAGAGAAGAAGTCGGAAATAATCCATGACTTCATCAATATGACTGCGTAAAGTATTTCTATATAACACAATGCAGCCCTTAAGGAAAAAAATTGGTAAAACTTCATGGGGGCAGGGTTAAAAACACTGTGTCCTGTTTACAACACAGGATAGCTGCCATCAGTGATAATCAACTTTTTAACATAAATACAGAGTTACAGAAAGTTGAATGAAAAGTATAAAGAACATTCCATATTCTTCACCCAGCTCTCGAAATGTTAACATTTTCCCTCACTTGCCTCAAATAAGAACGTTCCCTAACTACCAAAATCATGGAATTAGCACTGATCTGGTATTTCAAAAGCAATTTTAGACAGCCCAAGTTTCACCTCCCTCAGGCATCTTTCAGTTGGGGGGGGGGGGTCCTGTTTCGTGCTTCCCAACACCACGGGCATGCCTCTCTTCAAGCTGCCATTTTCCAAGGGCCAACTCCATCGCAGGCACGTTTTAAATCCTCTGTCTTCCTACAAAGTCTATAAATTAAGTACTACTGTCAACTTCATTTACAGAGGAAGCTCCCGAGTCTCAACGAGGGGAAGGGTTTGGCACCAGATCAAAAGGCTAGTAAAGGGCTAAAGCAGAGGCTTTAACCCACTGGGTGGGTTAGTAAAGGCTAGTCTGGGTGGCTCAGTGGGTTAAAGCCTCTGCTTTCAGCTCGGGTCATGATCCCGGGGTCCAGGGATGGAGCCCCGCATAGGGCTCTCTGCTCAGCGGGGAGCCTGCCTCCCTTCCTCTCTCTCTGTCTGCTTGTCATCTGTCTGTCAAATAAATAAAATCTTTAAAAGAAAAAAAATTTTAAAAAGGCTAGTAAAAAGCACAGCAAGAATTCTTATCCCTGTCCTTTTCGTTACTCGGTACAAGCTCTAAGACAGCGAAGTACAGGAACTTGACAAGCCACGGAAGTTACGTGTGTATCTGCATCGCTTCTCTCGAATGAGCTTTTCAGAGGCAAGGTCTATCGTAAAGCCAGCGCCAAGCGTTACAGTGGGTTATCCGACTCCAGAGTCACCTTCCACAGGGCTTGTTTGAAGATAGAAGCTTAACCAAAAAAGGACGGCGTTCCAGGGTCCCGCCCCCAGACACGTGACTGGTTTCATTTACGGTGAACGCGGTCGCTGGAAAGCGGCTTTTTAAAAACTCTCCACACGAAGTGACCAGGCGGCTTGGGGTCGGCCGGCCTCCTCCGCGCCCCACTAACTCAGCCGATTTCAGGATCGCCGCCTGAGGAGGGAGGGCGGGGATGGTCACTGGCAGGTGACAAAGGCCGGAGGCTAAAGGACTCGCCAACTCCCCACAGCTTAGCAAACCAGCGGCGCGCAGGACGAGAACTCGGGTCTCCCAACCTGCGGTCGGGCTCGGCCTCCGCACACAGAGAAAGCCCCGAGCCCGCCGCGCCGAAGCCACCTTCCACCCGGCTCCCCACGAGCAGCAGCGAGGCGGCGACCTCGGAGGGACGCGGGAGAGGGAAGTCAGAGAGCATACGCCCCGCACCAGGCCTACCCCATTCCCAGCCCGCCCTGAGGAAGGCGCGGGGTCCGGGAGGAGAGATGCACGCGGAACGAAGCCCAGAGTCGTCGCCGCCCACTCACCTCAGCTCAGGGTTTACACTGGAGCCGCCTTCGCCTCCGCAACCGAAATCCGACTTCCGGCCGCCTCCTACAGGAAGAACCTCCTGATGCTGTCTTTTGATTGGCTTAAAGAGCTGTCTTTTAGCCGAGGCTCTAGGCCCGCCTCCAACTAATCGCTTGTTATTGCGCCTGTGCATTTCTACTCCTGCTTGGGCGGTTTTGTTGCCTGCGGGATTGGAGATGGGGGCGTATGTGTTAGTATTTTATATCAGTAAAATTAGCAGTTGGTAAGCTTCACTCCTTATTTTTCTTGTTTTTTAACGCCTAGAATTAAACAGCGCATCCAAATGCCTTACATGCAAGTTAGAAAATACAGATAAACAGATCATTTTTAATTATAGCTGCTCTAATCCCACTGTCAAAAATAAAATTACATTCATTTTTAATCTGGAAATATTTGTCAACATGACTGAGAATGAGTAACGTTCTCAGTTTTCATTTCTTCACTATATATTCATATTTAATTTCATTGAGAAATTGAAACATGTCTAATTATATTTCCAGGTAACAGATTAACAAATATAAAAATTATTTTTTTCAGAGGTAATTTTCATAAGTCACAAATTTATAAATTCCTGGGAATCTTACAAGAGCATATTGGACATAAAAAGTAAGGTTGTTATTCTGATAAAAGTTTTCAACTTTACCTCTTTAAGATTATTTGAATTTCATTTTTTACAAAATTATGGGGTTCCAAGTACATACAAAAGTAGAGAGAACTGTACTCATCCACCTTCAATGAGTATCTGCCCATTAGAACTAAACATTATTTCAACATGCGTCTCTGAAATAGGGCTCTTCATTCCCCCCCCCCATAAACACAGAAACATTATTTCATTTAAAATTAAATTAGTGGGGCGCCCGGGTGGCTCAGTGGGTTAAGGCCTCTGCCTTCGGCTCAGGTCATGATCCCAGGGTCCTGGGATCGAGCCCCACATCGGGCTCTCTGCTCAGCAGGGAGCCTGCTTCCCTGCCTCTCTGCCTACTTGTGATCTTTGTCTGTCAAATAAATAAATAAAATCTTAAAAAAAAATCAAATTAGTAACTATTTAAAAATCATGAAAATCAGGGGTTCCTGGGTGGCTCAGTCAGCTAAGCATCTGACTCTTGATTTTGGCTCAGATCATGATGTCCGGGTCATGAGATCACTCTGTGCTCAGCGTAGAATCTGCCTAAGATTGTCTCTCCCTCTGCACCTCCCCCTACCTTCCCTCTCTAAGGGGGGGGAAAAAAAATCAAAATCAAGTGATTATTTGGATACCATTTGTTTCAGGATTCAATAAGCCTTTGTGACCGGCTGATATGTCTTTCAATTACCTTTTAACCTAAAGGTTCTGCTAAGTAATAAAAATTTAACCCAGTAAATTTGAAAGATCTAATTGGCTTTATTAATCTATTCATGAATCGGGCAGAATCCCATCTTGTAGGTAAAGGTGAGCTCTAAGGATGTGTACCAAATGGGAAGTTTTTATAGAAAGCAGGGTGGAGCAAAGAAGTTATTAGCAAAAGAAACTTTTGTCTTCCCCAAGGTCTGTTCTCTTAAAGGGAAGAGCAGGGGCTTTATTATGAAGATAACCTCATCTTCCTTTGGGAGTGAGGGGCAATGGTCCATGCCATAGATTACCTCATTTTGTGCTGACCAGAAAATTCCAGATTGATTGGTTTAAAATTTCACTCATTGACAAACCATGAGAGACTCTGGACTCCAGGAAACAAACTGAGGTTTACAGAAGGGAGGAGCGTGGGGGGTGGGGGTGGGGTAACTGGGTGATGGGCATTAAGGAGGGCACATGTCGTGATGAGCACTGGGTATTATACACAACTAATGAGTCGTTGAACACTACATCAAAAACTAATGGTATACTACTATATGTTGGCTAACTGAACATAAAAAAGTAAAATAAATAAATAAATAAATAAAATTCCACTCCTTGGGGCACCTGGGTGCCATTGGCTCAACTCATGATCTCGGGGTCCTGGCATGGAGCCCCACACTGGGCTCCCTGCTCAGCCAGGACCTGACTCTCCCTCTGCTACTCCCTCTGCTTGTGTTCTCTTGGTCTCTGTCAAAAAAATAAAAATCTTTACAAAAAATTCAGATCAAAAACAAAAATAAATTTCTTCTCAAAAAAATTAAAGGTTAAAAAAATAACAAAATTCCATTCCTGGAAAAGTTGAAACTCCTATTAAGTCTTAGATTGCTATCCTGTGGGCAATTGACTCCACTTTGGACTTTCTTTTTTTATTTTTCCATTTTTTTAAAAGATTTTAGTTATTTATTTGACAGAGATCACAAACAGGCGGAGAGGCAGGTAGAGAGAGAGGGAGAAGCAGGCTCCTCGCTGAGCAGAGAGCCTGATGCGGGGCTCAATTCCAGGACCCTAGGATCATGACCTGAGCCGAAGGCAGAGGCTTAACCCACTGAGCCACCCAGGTGCCCCTATTTTTCCATTTTTTAAAAGATTTATCTATTCATTTTATTTTTTTTAAAGATTTTATTTATATATTTGACAGACAGAGATCACAAGTAGGCAGAGAGAGAGAGGAAGGGAAGCAGGCTCCCTGCTGAGCAGAGAGCCAGATCCCAGGACCCTGAGACCATGACGTGAGCCAAAGGCAGAGGCTTAACCCACTGAGCCACCCAGGCACCCCTATCTATTCATTTTAGAGAAAGAAAGCACAGGGCGCACCAGTGAGCAGAAAGAGGGACAGAGAGAGAGAGGGAGAGAAGCAGACTACAGGCAGAGCATGGAGTCCACCGGGCTGGATCCCACAACCCTGAGACCATGAACTAAGCCAAAACCAAGAGTCAGGTGCTTAACCCCTTTGTGGTTTTCTTTTTAATAGCCTTCTCCATCTCAGTTCTCCTCTCCCCTCATACCAATGTATTTGTTGAAGAAATCCATTCACTTGCGAGTGTACCCCATTCAGACTCTTCTTCCCAAATAGGACCAATGCTTTTCCAGGGTTTTAGGATTCTTGTCTCACAGAGTCAAAGAATGAATCTCATGGACACAAGAGTGAAGTGAAAATTTATTAAGTGAAGGTGAGAACAGAAATGAAAGAAAAAAGCTCTCTAGAGTGAGAGGGGTCCCAAACGGGTTGTCACTGTGGCCTTTTACTGGCGGTCTTTTATTGAGAACTGACCAGGAAGACTGTGGCCTTGAAAATCTTGTGTGGTCTTGGTTTAAGCAAGGACTGTTGATAACATCCTTAATGGCTTACTTCTTTGAGGTCTGTCAGTTTCTGTGATTACAAAGTAGCTGGCGGGTGGAGAGGGGCAGCACTCCCTAACATTCAGGGCCAGGCAGTCTGATTTGTTTCCTTTCTCTCTGGTTTTGTACACCTCCGCGTTTCTCCACATGTTGGATTTCTGTGAGCCTGGTCATGTAGGCCCTGTGGGAGCCACCTCAGTGGGGTCCTCCTATCTTTCTTGCCTGGATCTTAACCCTCTCCTTATTCAATGTGACCCACCCCAGGCCCTCCCATGGTCATTCTTAGTCCTCGTTTTACTCCAAGCTCAGCCACATTTGGCACGTTTGATTCTTTGAATTGTCCCAGGACTGAGTTCTCACTTCTTGGTGGGGTCTCATCAGGTGATAATAACCAGGTGATATCCAGGCCCTGGCAACACACTCTCCTTTGTCCTCAGGCCCCCCCACCCAACACTATCACACATCTTTACTCAATGGCACTTCACTCAATTGCAAAGACTCAGATCTAAAGATGTTTTGTTCTTTTTTTCTCTGATACTACCATACCTGCCTGTTGTATTACCTTTATTTAGAATGAGTAAAAGTTCCAAGCATAACCAATTTTCACCATTCCTACTGCTATGGTCCTAGTCCATGCCACAGGACTAGAAACCGGACTTCTGAAATAAACTTCTAAATGGTCTCCTTGCTCCTACTCTTGTCCTCCCCTGGCCTATTTATCACAGTCTTATAATAGAAGATTATCTTTATTCAGAATTCTCCAAGGTTTTCTATCATACTTACAATAAAAATCTAATATCCTCACAATGGCCTATATAAGGCCTTAAAAAAACCCACTCCTTGACTCCTTGGCTCCTTCCCCAATATAATTTCCCACCATTTTTTTCCATGCTCACTCTTCTCCAGGCCTTATTTCTTTCCCTCAAAATTGCCACCATAACTCTTGCCTCAGGGGCATTGTATTTGCCTGGAACTCTCTTCCACAGATGTTGACATGCCTCACTTTCTCAGTTCATTCAGTCTCTGTCAAATGTGACCTTCTCAGAGAGGTCTTTCCTGGTCACTATATAAAATAGTAGTTTCCCTAATCATTCTCCTGGGGGATGCCCCAATCCCTTTACAATGCAGTATCCTTTCTTCATAGAACTTATATGTGATACCATATTATGAAGTGATATCATATTATGTGATATCATATTATGAAGTATTTTTATTTATTTTTATTGTTTTTCTTACCCATCAAATTACAGGGTTCATGAGGGTAGGGACTTTGTTTCATTCACTACTACATTCTCAGCACCTAGAACTGGTGGCTGAAATGGGCAGGTACTCAATGGACATTTATTGTATAAGTAACAAAATGAATTCAATCACATTTTCAAATGAATTGACAATGTGACATTGAAGGATAAATCAGTCTATTTAGCCAAAGCCCCATTGTGTGAAATTATATTCCTCTAAATTTTTGCTATTATGAATATACTGGATGAACATCCTGGTGCATATCTGTTTGTACATAATATCCATTTTTTTTTCCTTGAGATAAAGTCCTGGAACTTGAGTTGCTGGACCCATAGGTGCAGTGTCTTTTGGGTAATAGCAGGATCAAGGTTAGAATCTATAACTCTTAACTCTCAGTCTCGTGTTCTTTACAATGAACTACAAATAAATAATGGTATGAAATTCATATTGTGAAAGGGGCTAGTGAAAATATAGCATGTAATAAATATTTATTTGTGTGGCGATATTTTCAGAATCTGAGTGGAAAATTTACTGCTTAAAGATACCTCCTATAGCTTGATAAGGAATATGTCCATGAAACAAATTGTCTACTGTGCCCAGCACTGTTCTAGAAGGTAAAAAAGACAAAGCCTTGCCTTCTAATGGAGAGACAGAGACAGCAACATGGAAACAAGTAAGAATTTCAGATAGTGATAGGGATATGGGGGGAAAAGATAACATAAAATAATGTGATAATTATGTGGTTTTGGGGTAATTACTTTATTGAGGATGATCAGGGAAACCTCTCCCCCAGGTGACTTTGGAGATAGGACACGAACGATGACAAGGAGACAACCATGCAAAGACCTGGAGCAAAGAGCCCAAGGCTGCCATGATCTTCCCGAGTTACAGAGATGGAGGGGGCCTACGTGCTCTCTAATGATTGAGCGAAGAAGAGTGGTAGATGAAGGGCAGAAATAGGCAGGGGTCTGTGGTAACTGGAGTCTTACGTCAGCACATCATAAAAGACATCAGTATTTATCATTTGAGCCTAAATGGTAGCAGAAATATTTTTTAAGATTAGTTTATTGAGGAATAATTTACATATAATAAAATTAACTTCAGGTTAATTTCGATTCAATCAGTTTGATGAACTATCTGTTCAAATTTTTTGCCCATTTTTTTAACGGGCTTTTTTGTTTTCTCAATATTCTGTTATAAGACTGCAGGTGCACTCACACACCCAGGATGTAAATCCTTTATCAGATATGGGTTCTGTAAATATGTCCTCCCAGTCTGTAGCTAATCTTTTTCATTTCTTTAGCAGTGTCTTTCAAAGAGCAGACATTTTTAGTTTTGATAAAGTCCTATTTGTCTATCGTTTTTCTTTTTATGGTTTATATTTTTGTATGCTATCCAAGAAATCTTTGCCTAACCTGAAATCACAAAGATTTTTCCCATGTTTTCTTTCTTTCCTTCTTCTTTCTTAAAACAATATTTTATTTATTTATTTGTCAGAGAGAGAGGGTGAGCAAAAGCAGGGGGAGTGGCAGGCAGAGGGAGACTCAAGCTCGTCGCTGAGTGTGGAGCCCAATGCAGGACCTGATCCCAGGATCCTGGGAATACGACCCGAGCAGATTTTGATTTTGTTGGTCTTACTACCTCCATCATTGATAGAGTTCATAAATAAAAATCTCTGAGGTCATATTAGTCAATTACATTGTATCTCTGATTGTTAAGCCCAGACAGAAAAATAGAGGCTGGAAAATTAAATTTTTCATCTCCAGTCCCTGTTTCTTCCTATCATGTGATTTTTATCAGCTCACATATATTGTTTAAACAATGCACTTTAGGTGAGAGTCATGGCTAATGTATTGCTCCCCCACAGTTTGCTGTATAGTTTCAATTTTTTTTCTTTTTTCTTTTTTTATAAACATGTATTTTTATCCCCAGGGGTACAGGTCTGTGAATCGCCAGGTTTACACACTTCACAGCACTCACCAAAGCACATACCCTCCCCAATCTCCATAACCCCACCCCCCCTCTCCTAACGCCCCTTCCCCCATAGTTTCAATTTTTTTAAAGAATTTATTTATTTATTTGACAGACAGAGATCACAAGTAGGCAGAGAGGCAGGCAGAGAGAGAGGAGGAAGCAAGTTCCTTACCAAGCAGAGAGCCCGATGTGGGGCTAGATCCCAGGACCCTGAGATCATGACCTGAGCCGAAGGCAGAGGGTTAACCCACTGAGCCACCCAGGTGCCCTAGTTTCAATTTGTAATTACCATTTTCCTGTCATTGGTACTAAAGACCTTATCTTAACAACAATCTCAATAACCCAGACCTGCCTCCAGCAAATAGGGAGGATGCCTGCGTTTTGCTTTGCTTGCTACACCTTTCCATGGCAGCAGGGGGCAGCAGTAACCCTAGCGTTTGGGAAGATCCCCAGTTTATACTTTTTTACAACAGCAAGATCTGTGTCCCACATAGGAGGTCCCACTGAAGGACAATTTCAGTTAGCTCTCGCAAGCTAAAGAAATTAAAAAGGGTTTAGAATCCTACAAAAAGGCAGGAAAGCCCTTTTGGATGGTTTGTTGTAGCTGTTACTATGGTTAAAGTCCACATTTACATTATGATGTGGAATTTCACCAAAGACAAGGTAACCTTGCCATTATTGTAACTGTTTCGGAATCATCACAAAATCTACCTATTTCACTGGTTGCTTCATTTATTTCCTACAGGTTCCCCCAAAAGTCTGGGCTATATCCTACCCATTTAAGGTCATTCTTTGAGGTCTATCTCAAATGTGACCTTCTCCAAAGGGTTTTTCAGGTTCACCCAAATAAAAATGACCTCTATACCTGGTTACAGCCTCTCTTCTGTGCTCACAGCACCTCTCTTCCTTAAGGTGCAATTATCCACCTGCTTTATTTATGTGGCAAGAGCTCAGCTCCTGATTTATCTGGCATCAGCTCTGACATTCCCAGCATTGCCTCCCACATAGCCAGAGCTAAATATATTTTTGTTGAAAAATGGTATTGAACAAAAGCAGTAGAAAGAAGAAAAACTCCATGTCTTCCCAATGGCAAGTGTGTACAATGTGAGCTGTCTGCCTTTGATATCAATTCACATCAACACTGGGACTAGGGTCAGGTGTGAGGCACTTGCCTCAGATGCAAAATTAAGGAGGGGGAGCAAATCAGTAATCAGGATAAATATTATTTAATGCAATACTTTAAAGATAAATATTAAGAGGAAAAAATCCATCCGTGATGGATAAAATATTATAATTTTAAATAAAGACAGGATCAGTAGTTCACATACTATCATTTAAAGAAGAGAGATCCTTCCGGGGGACTCTATCATTCAAAGATTGGAATCATTTTCCTGAAAGCATCCTCTTAGGCAGATTTTTAGACTTTAATGATGCACTTGTGTTCTAAAAAAATGTGTTCATTCACCAAAATATATTGCTTATCTACAGAAGCCAGCTACCATCCTAGGGGCTGCAGATAATGTGGCCCAACCCACTGCAAGCCCAGAAGATGTTTCTCTGCAGTTATCTGAGTAGGTCTTTGTCCACTTGTTTCCACCTATTTCAGGTCCAAAATGGACTTCTCTTAGAACTTTGGGCCTCCAAAGGATGGAGAGAGAGCTTTTATGAATTTGGACTCCCATCTTCTCTTTTACCCTATATATACACTGACTCTAGCCGTTGTGGTTTATACAGGATTTGGCTATCTTCCTTCTGAATCTATTTTCCTTTGTCCCTTTATCATTTTTCTCCAGCTCTGACACCTGAGTCCCAATCTGTTCTTTAGCACATGTTAACCTGGGCTGAGGAACCCTCCAATTTAATTGGAGTTGAGCAGGGTGAAGAAAGCTCTGGTCTAAGAGTCAAAAGGACCAGAATTCAACCAGTCTGGTAGATAACCTCAGGCAAGCCAATAATCTCTTCTCAGCAGAATGAGAATCTTAGGCAGAGTCAGTAGCCTCTAAGTCATGGAAAAGCCTGCCAGGTATCTACTGAGGCAAAGGATAGCCTAACTGGTAGATCTTTAGCCTGATCACTCTATGCCTACCTTCAGCCAGAACACCTATACCTTCATCTCTTTATTTTCTAGATTCCATTGAAGATTTCACATAAAAAATATTTTTTAAATATTTTATTCATTTATTTTACAGAGAGAGAGAGAGATCACAAGTAGGCAGAGAGGCAGGCAGAGAGAGAGGGGGGAAGCAGGCTCCCTGCTAAGCAGAAAGCCCCATGCAGGGCTTGATCCCAGGACCCTGAGATCATGACCTGAGCCGAAGGCCAAGGCTTAACCCACTGAGCCACCCAGGCGCCCCTCATGTAAAAAATTTTTAAACGTCAAACTGAACCAAAAGTTTAGAAATCACTGAATCACATGGTTTCTAAGTTTTTAAAAAGATTTGACATCAAGGGGCACCTGGGTAGCTCAGTGGGTTAAAGCCTCTGCCTTTGGCTCGGGTCGTGATCCCAGCGTCCTGGGATCGAGCCCCGCATTGGGCTTTCTGCTCAGCAGGGAGCCTGCTTCCCCCTCTCTCTCTCTGCCTACCTCTCTGCCTACTTGTGATCTCTGCTTGTCAAATAAATAAATAAAATCTTAAAAAAAAAGATTTGACATCGATTATTTCTATTGGTATCCCACGTTGTATGTATCATTGAATATATACACCTTGGAGATAGCAATCTCACACATTTCAAAGCTCATGTGAAAAGTCACATCCAGTGGGGGAGAAAAAGCTTTTCCTCCCAGCGTTCAGGAGAAAGTTCCATAATTCCATAACAGAAAAGCTCTGTAAGCACAACTTTTATATAGACTCTATTTTTTAGAGCTTTCAGTTTCAAAGTTTTACAGTTTGGGGCTCATAGCAAAATTGAGTGGAAAGTGTAGAACTCCTGTACATCCCCTTCCCCCAACTACTCATAGCCTTCCCCATCATGGACATTCCCCACCAGGCTGGTGCATCTGTTACAGCTGATGAATCAACATTGATACATCGTTATTACACAATGTCCATAGCTTACATTGTGGTTCATTCTTGGTGCTAAACATCTATGGGTCTTGACAAATATGTAATGATATGGATCCACCATTAGAGTATCATATATAAGTTCTACTGCCCTAAAAATTCCCGGACTTAACCTGTTTATCTCTCCCTTCCTCTGAACACTGACATCCACTAATCTTCTTACTGTCTGCATAGTTTTGCCCTTTCCAGGGTGCATGCAGTATGTAGACTTTTTAGATTGGCTTCTTTCACTTAGTAATATGCATTTCAATTTCCTTGTCTTTTCATAGTTTGATAGCTCATTTCCTTCTACTGCCAAATAACATTCCATTGTTTGGATGTACCAGTGTATTTATCATAACCTACTGAAGAACATCTTGGTTGCTTTGAAGTTTAGACCCTTATGAATAAAGCTGCTATCCATGTGCAGGTTTGTGTGGAGTTGTCAACACCTTTGGGTAAGTACCAAGGAGCCCAACTGCTGGATCATATGATAAGAGTGTGTTTAGTTTTGTAAAATAACCACCACTGTCTTCCAAAGTGGCTGTTCCATTGTACATTCCCACCAGCAATGAGTAAATTCCTGTTTCTCCACATCCGCACCAGCACTAGGTGTTGTCAGTGTTTTGAATTTTGGTCATTTTAATAGGTATATTGTGGTGTCACATTATTTTATTCTGCACTTCCCTGATGACATATGTTGTGGAGCTTTTTTTTTTTTTATGTTTATTTGCCATGTGTGAATCTTCTTTGGTGAGAAATATAATTGGTTTTGCATTCTGCAAACTTGGTCTCACTTTTTATTTTTTATTATTATTTTTATTTCTTTTTTATCACCTACTTTTTAGAACTTTTTTGTAGATTGCTTGGGATTTTCAACATACGTAGTTATAAATTCTGCAAACGAGGGCAGGTTTTTTTTTCTTCCCAATCCATATGCCTTTTATTTTCTGCCTATTGCACTGTTTAAAACTCATTTTTGTGTTATGTTAGCAGACTCTATGTCTTATTTAAACTTCTTTGAATAAGCTTCTTCTGACACTACTCCAGCAAGGAAATGGGAATGGGAGAAGGACACCATGTTGTTACTAGTGTAAAAGTCCAGATATCCCACTTGGCCTCAATTCACCTAGCAGACTTTGGAGGTGAGATATCTGGCCTGGTGAGATATCCAGCTCCCACCGTGGTCTCCAGTTACATGGGGATACATGAGGAGGAGCTTCGTTACCAGCTGGCTGAATAAAAACCCTAGTTCCTTACTTGCCATTCTCTGACACCACCCAATTGGGCGTATGGGATGCCTTATTAGTCTAGACTCCCCACTTGACCCTTGCTTGCATGGGTAGTGTAATATGTAGTGTGCTGTGGGAGTTGGGGAGCATGGTTTTTTCTGTGGTGTTTAGCTGGGCTAGTTCTTGTCTAAAAGCCGCTGCCGCCTCCTCCTTCTTCTTCTGAAAGCTTTATGTCTTTCTTGCCTGCTCCTTTTCTGGCCTCTTGGCTAGAGAGATAAAGCTTTCGTTGGGACTTTTTCTTTTTTTCAGGATTGCCAGCTTCTTCTGCAGCTCCAAGTCAGGAATGTATAAGGCAAAAAGAAAATCCAAGGAACTCATCACCATGTTGTTCCTCATTTCCTACAATTGCTGGCTGATCTGTCTTCTTCTCTCCATCTTTCAGAATCTTCTGATACATCTTTAGTCATATTAACAATGAGAGGAATAGAGAAAAATACGTCTACTCTATCTTTTTGGAAGCATAAGTCTAACTGGTCCATTTTGGGGCAAGCAATGAATTATCAAGGCAATCAGTTTCTTTCATTTTCATATCTACATGTTCTAAAATTTATAAAGTAGATACAATTTTTCAATAAAGAAAGGTATTTCATTTTTAAATGATTTAAACTCAAAGCTGTGTAGAGAATGTAACATACCCTTATCGGCTATCACCAACTATTTTCACAAGGTTTGTGGAATCAGGGAATGTGATCACAGGACATTACACTGACACAACATCACCAGTTGTGTTCTCCAAGAAGCAGATTTGGAGATGGTGTTTGTGAGAGGGATGTTAAGGAGCGCCCCCCAACAGCAGCACCTGTGTAAGAGAAGGACGCAAGCAGGAATGCCCTCAGGGCAAAGCCAAGCTGTGATGCAGGCTCCAGGGGGAGCTCTTGAACTAGAACAGCCCTTGAGAGTTGGTCTGTTGGAATAAGGTGGTCATATCTTCGCACTCCACATCAATCCATTCTTATTGTGTGCTCTGCGAAGTGTTACCTTGGGTGAGGGAGTTCTCTGAAGCAGAAGCAATTTCCAGACTTACTGCCAGCTGAAGGCTGTCCACGGGCAGCACTCCCAGCTGTGGCTTCAAGTCCTTCCTTGAAGATATGACTACCCCACATGGCTATTTCAAATGGAAATGTATCTTTTAAAACATCCCCTCCAATCTCTTCATTTTATGGGTCCTGTGGCAAAAGACAGGAAATGACATAAGGTCTCATATCAACAAACTCTTCCCCAAATATTTCTCTTCACAGCAACCACAGTGCCCTTTACAAAGTGCAAATTTGATCAAGCTACCCCTTTATTTGAAACATTTCAGGGGCACTTGTGGCTCAGTCGGTGAAGTGTCTGATTCTTGGTTTTGGCTCAGGTCATGATCTCATGGGTCATGGAATCCAGCCCTGAATCGGGCTCCAGGGTCAGCACAGAATCAGCTCAAATATTTTCTCCCTTTGTCTTTCCCCCGACTTGTACAGGTGTGGGTGCACACTCTCTCAAACAAGAAACAAACAAACAAAAATTAATTAATCTTTAAAGATAAATAAATATAACATTTCAGTGACTTCCATTACTCTAAGTTCAGAAGTTAAAGTCCTTTAGATGACCTCAAAGCCTTGTGTCGCCTGTCCCTGTTGCATTGTTTCCCATCACTTTCACATCAGTCTTGACACATTCCTCAATATTTTGAGGCACCTTGCTTCTTCTCACCAGAGCACATCCTGCGTCTGAAGGACTCCATTCGATCTCAGCAACACCGTGAATGACCTTATTTTGCTACTGGCCAAAGATCCCTTTTTGTTTGGGATCCTGGTTAGTAATCAACCATCCACTCCTTCGTTGCACTTACAGCAGCAGAATTGCTACCATGGTGATGAATATTGCTGTCAAAAATATTGACTTTATCTGATAGGGTATATTGACTTGATGCCTCAATTGATATCTCCCACAGGAGGAAGAGGTCGTTGCTTTGAAATACCTACGTATTTATGCATGAGTCTCTCGATGACTGTCAAGATAGAAAAGGAAATGCAGAGAAAGTGCCTGGCAGAGCACATTGTAGTGTGCAAGTTCCCACCTCCATTTTACTTTGGTGGCATTTGTGTAAATCATAGGTCTGCTTAGATAACACCATGCATGGTGAACAAACAAGATTTGTATTAAAGAAGGCCTTTGAGAAATGGAAGTAGGAATGCACAGAACAAGACTAAGAGAAGGACAAAAGACAAAGCCATGGTCTATATAATCATGCAGTTAAGGCATCTGTATCTTCAATAATTCAATCTCTGGCATAGCATAAATTTGGGACTCTGAGTCATAGGCTTTGAAATGAGTACCCTTTCTTTCTCCCCTGTACCCCATAACCTCTCACATTCCCAGAAGACTTCTCCAAAGCCCCTGTCAGGTCTTTATCTTTATCTCCTTCTACTTGTCCAAGGACACTATAATCCCCAGCATCTATTGATCTTTGTATATCGGAAATCACAAGGTGGGATTTTCCAGCCACCCACCGGAGCAACTAAGAAGGACTTCCCCCTGATACTCCCAAGTTACCACTTCTTCCAGAGAGTGCCTCATTTCTCACCTCCCCCACCTCTGCCACACAAATGTGCTCTACAGAGGAAGTCCCCAGGTTTTACTGGAAACCCAACTTCCATCCTAGCAGACTTTATTGTCAGAGAGAATGAGGAAAGAATTGCAAGGCTCGAGGATGACCTCCAGGCTCATACAAATACACCGGTTCTTAGAATCATTTCTCTCAAAACCAACCTTTATCATCTGTTAACAGTTCAATGATTTTCATAGACTTGTAAAACTTATTTACAACATTTTTTTAATTGAAAAGACAATATTATTTCTTTTTTAAAAATTTTTTTAAATTTATTTGATAGAGAGAGAGAGAAAGAGCACAAGCAGGGGGAATGGGAGGCAGAGGTAGAGGCAGAGGGAGATGCAGACTCCCCACTGAGCAGGGGGCCTGATGAGGGACTCCGAACCCTGGGATCATGACTTGAATTGAAGGGAGATGCTTAACAGCACCCTATTTCTTTTCTACAATAGGCATTTTTAAAATTTATAAAATTTATCATCTCATTCTGAACATAGTATGACTTTTTATCTTTGGAATTATTTTCCACATGCATATGTAATAGTTCATTTGTAAACAGCACTTTTGATTATTCTATTATTTTTTAACAATATATCCATACCTTTTCTATGTTCCTGATTTCTGAGTATCTATATCACTTAGGGTTTTTTAAAAAGATTTTATTTATTTATTTGTCAGAGATAGAGCACAAGCAAGGCGAGCAGCAGGCAGAGCAGGCAGAGGGAGAAGCAGGCTTCCTGCTGAGCAGGGAGCCTGACTTGGGACTTGATCCCAGGATCCTGGGATCTTGACCTGAACCAAAGGCAGACGCTGAATGACTGAGCCACCCAGGTGTCCCTACCACTTAGATTTTTATTTTATACTGACTGGGAGAGATCTTTCAAATGAAGATCTTTTAATATCTACCTCTCTTGTGCATATATTAATAGGAAAATGTAAGTGAAACTTGTCAAGGTATTTCTAAGTGGTGACTGTCACCAGACTGACAATTTAAAATCCATCCTCATTTTAGGGATGTTAAAATTTAAAACAAAGATTCCTTAATAAATTAGCATGGATACAGTCCTTCCCTTCATGGAACAATCCCCATTTTTTGAAGTTCTTTGTACCTTCCAGATCATCCCTCTTGGCTTTCCACACTATAGATATCCACTATACTGAATGTTGTGTTGCTGTTTTCTCGTTTTTCTCTACACTTTTAGTAAGTATGTACCCCCCAAACATGTTGTTTGACCTTGTTTTTGAAGTGTTCTGTAAATGGAATATATCCTATGTATTTTTCTATTCCTTCTATTATTCAATATTATGTGAGAGTCATCCAAGCTAACATGAAGAGCTGCTATTCCTTTTCACTGTTATCTAATATGCACTGTAGTCATATGCCACAATTTATCAGTCCTCCTGTTTGCTAAACATTTGTGCTCTTTCCAGAGTTTAGCTATTACAAATTGTTTTACTGTAAGCATTCTCCTAGTTGTCTACTGGTAAGCACATTTGAGAGTTTCTCCAAAGTCTAAAGCTGGGAGGAAGAGCCATTAATATTGGATCCAGAGTAGGCAAAACTTTTCTGTAAAGTGCCGGATAGTAAATACTCTAGACCTTGCAGGTCTAAAGGTAATCTATTGTTAACTATTCAAATCTGCCACTTTAATGAGAGAGTAGCCATAGACAATATATAGATGAACGCCTGTGGCTGTGTTGCCATAAGACTGTTTACAAAACCACGCAGTTGGCAAGATTTGGCTCTCTGGCTGCCAATTCCTGATCTAGATGGTAAACTCCTCATTCTGATCATCTACAAATGTGGCTAGATCCCCTTTGCCTCCTGATTATTCCAAGGAGACACGAGTCCTGTCTTTAGTCTGTGGACTGGACTGAAAGTCCATGTTTCAGGGACTTTTGGGGAAGAGAAAGAAGAACATGGGAACATGGCACTGGTGGTGCTTTCCAGGCTATAGTGTGCGACTGGTAGACA
The DNA here is from genome assembly GCF_022355385.1 of Mustela nigripes. Lineage (NCBI taxonomy): Eukaryota > Metazoa > Chordata > Mammalia > Carnivora > Mustelidae > Mustela > Mustela nigripes. The sequence continues at coordinate 47,568,432 of NC_081568.1, forward strand.
TGGTCTTGGGGAAAACAAAGGCAGAGAGGAATGGACGCACAGCATGGCACTCATACTGGATCTGCCAGTCATGGGTGGAAGGTGAGGTTCTGTCTGACTGGAGGCTGGGGTCTCAGGCTGCAGCCTGGGTCACATCACAGGAGCCACTGTGAGGTCACTAGCAGGCTAGGAGATATAGACTATTCAAACGAGACAGCATTTCTTTTGGGGTTGCATGATTTCCTTTATTAGAGAAAGCAAAAAGTATCTCTAGGGATACTTCCCTGAGGCTGGATCTCCACTGTGAGCTTCCTGCCCGGGCTCCTATTTAAACGGATTTAGCTTCAATGACTATGGTCTCCATTGTCTCAGATGTCATGGTACCAGAGATCTCCAGATCTTTGCTGCCCGGGGCCTTCTCTAACTTGGCTTCTATGTTGCGCTTCTCTACTGTCTTAGCCACGAAGTCTAGCCCTCTATCATGTGACCTGACCACAGTTTTTGAGCCAGGAATGACTTTCAAGTTCTTGAGGAAAGAGCCGATTTTACTGGATTTCTTACTCACTGCGCCTGAACTGGTTATGGATTTGATCTTCCCCAATTTGTGAGCTGTCCTCGACTCCTTTGCCCCGGCGCTGTGGCCGCCACCCTTGTGAGAGCTGTGTCCTTTGCTTCTTCCATGGGTCTTCCCTTTTTCCTTTTTGTCCTCTCTTTTGTCGTCGCCGGATAAGGACCGGTGGGAGGATGATTTCCGGGTGGACTTGTCCCCTCCTGTCCTGTGGTGACTTTCCCTGGTCCTGTGGTGACGGGAACTTTTCCTCCCGGATGTCCTGTCCTTCTTTTCTCTTCTTTCTTTTTTTTCCTTCCGGGTTTCAGCATGGGGCAGGGAGACCTTCTGGCTTCCATCCCTCTCACTCATGTAGCCTTCACTCTGCAAGGTGGAGACGAGGGGTCCTACCGCTGAGCAGGCGGCGGCTTTCTCTGCAGCAGGTGCGCCGGTCGTCAATGCGCCTGCGAACACCACGTTCAGGCTGCTCCCTGGGGAGAGGCTGGCAGTCCCCGTCGTTGGGACCGAGGCATCTGCCGAGGACGTGCTTGCAGCCCCCAATGCCACGTTCGTACTCTCTGAGGATATACTGAGAGCCCCTGCAATGGCCTTGTTGGATCCACTTTCTCCCGGACTTCTGCTGGTGGCTCCAGACAGGGCCGTGCTTACCTGGCCTGTGCTCGAAGTCTTGGTGGCTGCTAAGCTCAGCGCACCTGACGAAGAGCTTGTTTTTGCCCCAGCCATGGCCAAGCCTGAGATAGTGCTCGTGGCCGCCCCCGCCATGGTCCCGACTGCCCTGGCGGCTGCACCTTCGGCGGTCCCGGCAGCCCTCGCCACTGCAGGGGAGCCCGGCATTCGGCTGTGCGCGTGATGGAGTCCTTCTCCCCCAGCGTACCCCGAAGAGGTGGCTCTGGACACCTCGCGAGGAGGCTTGTGAAGCCTGAACTCATCCCGATCCCCTTCTCTATGGAGCTCTGTGGTCTGTGCCAAGGGGAGAAGAAACAGGTAAGAGAGAGATGATAAACTGAGCCTAGAACTGTCTGCTCCTTTCTCAGCGTGGACCTGGAGCTGAGCTACTCAAGGGCTTCTAAGCGGCAGGACCTTCCAAATGATTGAATCTATGCTCCCACTTGAGGCATCTCAAGATCTCATCTACAGCGCCCCTATCAAATGGTCACTTGCTTTTTCCTTAACAATCCCAGCACCAGGAAAAGCACTGATATAACTCCCCATCCTCATATACTTGTCTTTTTTTTTTTAATTTTATTTATTTATTTGACAGACAGAGATCACAAGTAGGCAGAGAGGCAGACAGAGAGAGGGAGGGAAGCAGGCTCCCCACTGAGCAGAGAGCCGGATGCGGGGCTGGATCCCAGGACCCCGGGATCAGGACCCGAGCTGAAGGCAGAGGCTTAACCCACTGAGCCACCCAGGCGCCCCTATATTTGTCTTTTATACACATGTTTGCGTCTCTGCTGAACAGATTCCTAGAAGTAGGAATGCTGGGTCAAGGGATCCACACAATTTGCATTTGGGTGGCTGCGAAAATCGTGCGTGTGCACACACACGTGGGTGGTCCTGATTTTAATCAGCACACGGTAGTCATAGGGATAGAGAGTGAGGGAACGGCTTCCTAATTGCTAACAATGTTCCACAGCTGCTGAGACTAACTGGGTTGGAGTAAGCATTGGAGAAGAGACTGGGCCAGCAGGATGCCCATTTGGAGGGTAGGGGTTACAACCATGGGTATGAGACCAAAACAGCTGGTCTGTGACGTCTCTCTGAAATTCAGCCTTGTGGAACAAGTGGGAGAAGCACTCGGAAACTCCCTGAGATGTTAAATGCCCTAGTGGGGGCTCATTTGGCCCTGAGACTACTCAAGTGGAGTGCATTTTCCAGGTGAGCCTCAGAGAGCATCTGAGCTTCTGTAGACCAACTTTGAGCTGTGCTCCCAAAATACCCTGCCCCATTCTCTTGAGTCTCTGTTGATGCTTACCATTAGGCCCTTGTCATCCTCTAGGGGAACTGCTTCCGCTGTGTGCAGGGTCGGGGTACTGCTGCAGCTATCCACTGGTGGTCTCAGGAGATAGACAAGTTTTTCCCAGTAGCAAAAGAGGTCTTCTCGTGCATCTGAAGAGGGACACAGCTGCAGGTAGAAAGTGCGGCCGGTGGCAAGCTTCAAGCGCAGCTGCTGTTTCTCCCGATCGTGAATGGAGATCTTGACAAACTTGAGGGGAAGCAGCCTGGTGAGCTCTAGGGTCTTCGTGGGCTTGCGACCTCTCCCCTTGGTGGTCTGGGCGTGTCTGACATGCTCTTCACAGATTTTTGTTGGTCGAGCCAGCAGCATGACATCAGGTAGCGGGAGGATGGGGCTGGTGGACGCGATGCCCACGGTCACCATTCGGACACGGTTGTGCACGTCTATCACCTCTCCTTTTTTGCTGATCTGAATAAAGTCACTTTCAAACATTGGAGCATATTTGAAAATGTCATACTCTCCTCCCTTGTACAGCTGTCGCTGCAGGTCCCCCATGGAGGTATTGAACACGCCCATTGAACGGTAGCTGTGGGCCGTGTAGTAAGGTAACAAACATTCGCTGCTCATTGTTCTCTTCATTTGAGACAGCTCCACCAGCCACAAATCGAGTCCTTGAGAGAGAGAGGGAGTGAAGGCAACTGCCCATCTCCCTGCAGGGCTCTGCCTAAATCTCCTCTCACCACCTCATTTATCCTCCACAGTCCTTTGTGACCTGTCCCCATCACACACCCCTTTGTCCCAGCCTCCAAGCAGCCACCCCCTGGGGGCAGCAGGGTCACCAGTCTCTCCCCAAGCTAACGGCCACCTCCCCTCCCCCACTCCGGGGGGAAAGACTGACTCCCACAGGGTGGAGGTGTAGGGAGGCTGTATATTCTTTCAATCAAGATGTTAGGATGCATATGTATGAAACCATCTGCTTTTGTAAATATCTGGGTTGCTTTCAGTTTTGTCGTTGTTATAGAGATCCCTATAATGATCATCTTCCTGCAAGTGTATTTTTGCATCTGCTACCTTATGTCCTAGGGATCCAATCCTGGAAGCGAACTGTGGGCTTGCTAAGGGCAGGGATCCTGTTGGGACTGCTTTTCTCTTTGCCCTGGCATAGAGCACGTGCTCAAAGGCTCTCAGAAGGAGTTGCTGAGTAAATAGCCCCAAGGGGTTTTTGCTACCTGTTAGAACCAGAGCTCCATTTGTACAGTGGTTTCCAGGGTAGGGAGGCTTCTCTCACCCATTTTCTAGTATGAAGGAGATGAAATCTTAAAACCGTAATTTTATGATGATGAACTAAGTCTCAGAATTATCTTGGTCAGCGTCAGAACTCAGACCTGGATTCCATCCCAGGTCTTCTGATTCAGATCAGGACTTTTCTCTGCCTCAACGTTCATGGCTCACCATTAGACTCTCATTCTGCACCAAATATGGAATCGTTTGCAGTTAGCAATATGCGTGGGGACTTACTGGGAACCACAGGAATTCATACAAGTCTTGAATCACCATAGGATTTCCCGCACTGGTACGCCTGCTGCTTCACTCTTGATGTCTACCTGATAAACCACTGATGGTTCACTTCTTTGAAAAGCTCTTCAGAAAAATTATGGCAAAGACATCTTTCTGGCGTTGTTTTTTGTTTTGTTTGTTTGTTTTTTGGTTTTTTTACTTTACACAGGTGATGAATCCGAATATCCCCTCCCCCAGTTAGAAGACTACTTCTAAAATAAAATGTGCCCCCCTCCAGCTCAACAATTACCAGGTGGTGGGTATGTGCTATGGTGAGTGCTGTGAAGTGTGTAAACCTGGCGATTCACAGGCCTGTACCCCTGGGGCTGATAATACATTATATGTTAATATAAATAAATAAATAAATAAATAAATAAATAAAACCTTAAAAGAAATTACCAGGTGGAGGTTTTGAAATAAATCTCAACAACAAAATGTTCTTTTTAAAAACTTTACTTATTTATTTTAAGAAGGCTCCTTGCCCAGCAGGAGCCCAGTACGGGGCCTGAACTCACAACCTTAAGATCAAGACCTGAGCTGAGATCAAGAGTTGGACTCACAACCAACTGAGCCACCCAGGTTATAAACATGTTCTTTTTTATATCCCTGGTGCCTACCACAGTACCTGGTACATTGTCGCTTTCCAATAAATAGGAACTTGTTTTGGTCACCGAGATTTATTCTTCTATTTGTTTATTCCACAAAATTGATTGAGCAAGTATGAATTTGGGGACCAGCTAGAAAATGGAATTGCAAAGATAAAGGTTTTTACTTCTGAAGAGCTAAACATTTTTTTCCTAAAGGTGTTAAGTGACTTCTCAAAAAAAAAAAAAAGAATAAAGAGGCTTATATTCTATAATAAGGAGACAATCACTAAAAGTTAACACTCTCAGGTTTAAAAATAAGAAGTTGGCTTTTTCTATATTATAGCCAACCATATAGTCCCATAAGTTTATTTCTGATGAATGACTGATAATGAGAGAAAACACAATCATTTTTAAGAACTTACAAGCCAGCCATGTTACTAGGCATTTCACATTCCTTTAAAAATTTAATCCTCACAACTGATTTATGAATTATATGTACAACTACTATTCGTGTTTTATAAAGGAGCAAATCAAGTCTAAAAGAAGTTAAACAACTTCTTCAAAGTCACAAGAGATCAAAAGCACATGGAAGTCCCCACTTGTGGCAGTGGTTAAACTACACCAGACTCAGTCACATAAATAGAACATACATATATGAATATTGTGCAGCATCGATACCTCTACTTAATGAATATTATTAAGTGCCTACTTTGTGCCAGGCCCTGTTCTAGGTGCTAAGAGTACAGCAGTGGACAAAGCAGACAAACACCCTGGCTCTCAGAGCTTTTATATAGATAATACATGAGTAAAATAGTTGGCAGGCCCACTGATGATAAGTGCTGTGAAGAAAGAAAAAGTAGGAACACTGGATGGGAGCATGCTCAGGGGGAAGGGGGAGCAGGAGGTGGTGATCAAGAAAAGCTCAGTGAGATACAATATTTGAGCAAAGGCCTAAAGGAGGTCAAGGAGGAAGCTGTACAGACATCTGAGGGTGTAGCCTCTCAATCAGAAGGAATGGCAAGAGCCGAGACTCTGAGGTAGGAGCATTGCTGGTGTGTTAGTGGAACACCAAGGGGGCCGTGATGATGGTGACAAGAGTGGAATGAAAGAAAGTGGTTGGAGTTGAGACCAAGAAGCAACTGTGGTGACAGTGGGGGAGCAGATGGTGTTGTACAGGCCTTGTAAAACTGTGAGGTCTTTGGCCTTGCTCTAAAGGGGTGATGATGCTGTAGAGAGATCATTCTTACCATCATGTTGAGGAGAGATTGCAGAGGTGCAGGGGGACAGAAGTGGAGACTGGGTGGCTCCTGCAAGAGATGATGATGATGATGATGGCTAAGACGAGTGTGGTAGCAGTGCAAGAAGTAAAAAATGATCAGTTGCTAGATATGTTTTAATTGAGGCAACTATTATGTATCCTGGTGTCAAACAACTTTCAATCGATGTTAGTAGATTGAAAAACAGCAAGTTGCAAAATGGCATATATGGTATGCCATATGTTTTTGAATCAAAAATCTTCAAATGACATTTGTGTGTGTGTACATATGTGTGCAAAGATAGACAAGAAACTGGTAACAAAAACGACCTTGGGGCAACTTGTTGGCTGGGGGAAATGGTGGGATGGAGACCTAGCTCTCCAGGGCACTCTCTTTTATACCTTTCAGATTTTGATTTGTTGCATATACTACTTTTACATAAATAGATAATATTCTAAGACTTACAGAGCTATAAAAATGTTATGTCAGTAAAGCTCTATTCTTAGACCATTCATTGATTCAGGCCTTGATATAGAAAGAAATAAATAGCTTCATTCAAAGGTAACTCTCTGTAGCACAAAATTTCAGAATTTGAGAACCAAAACATAAAATATCATTCAAAATTTGTTTTCTGATTTCTCTTGAAGACCTTTCAAAAATTTATTCTCTCTTCCCAACCTTTAAAAGTCTGACACATCTCCTATCAAAAAAATAGAGATCAATAAGTCAGGATATGTTTACCAGTTGGCCATTCCATTGCCCATTATTGTGCTAAGAGCATTCAGGTTATCAAAGGTAAGTCTCAAAAATTATTAAACATGACTTTCATACAAATATAGAGAAACACCTCGAAGATTTAATTAATCTACCAATGAGGGAACCAGCAGGATGGGAAAGCTGGTTCCAAAGAGAATCGGAGGAATAGCCATTGGCATCGGAGAAAGAATGTCAGGTGGATGTAACCAAGTTAGTTACTGAACTGGTTAAATCTCTACAAGACAATAAAATCTTAACCTTTGGGGTTATCTTTTCTTTATAAGGCAGAAATCATTTGCATCTCTTCTAAACAAAAATCTGTAAGTCATTACAGAACTTCACAGACTCTGAGACTTGAATCAATAGTTGATAGCATTCTTAGGGACCAAAAATGTTCTCAAATTACATTATGATAGCTACAAAGTGTGAATACACTAAAAACCACTGAACTATACAGTTTCAATGGATGAATTTTATGGTATGTGAAATGTATCTCAAAAAAGCTTCTAAAAATAATAGATAGCAATACTTCAGTCTTACTGATACAATTCCATGGTTTTACTTCCTTCTCTTAGACAATTAAATAATCCTTGGGCTAGCATGTTAAGGAATGTTTTACTATGGCACCAAAAGTACATGTTGCCTGCCTTTCAAATGTTTTATTTACAAGTTTTGGGTAATTTTATTTATTTATTATTTTTATTCTTATTTTTTAAAGATTTTATTTATTTGAGAGAGAGATGATAGCAAGAGGGGGAGAGAGAAAGCCCAAGCTGGGGGGAAGGGCAGAGGGAGAAGGAGGAGCAAGCTCCCTGCTGGCAGGGAGCCTGACAATGTGGGACTTCATCCCATGTCCCCAGGATCAAGACCTGAGCAGAAGACAGATGCTTAACCAGCTGAGCCACACAGGCACCCCATGGGTAATTCTTCTTCTTCTTCTTTTTTTAAATTTATTTATTTATTTGACAGATAGTGAGTAGAAGTAGGCAGAGCAGCAGGCAAAGGGAGAAGCAGACTCCCCGCTGAGCAGGGAGTCCGATGTGGGGCTCAATCCCAGGACCCTGGGATCATGACCCAAGCCAAAGGCAGTTGCCTGATAGACTGAGCCACCCAGGCGCCCCGGGTAATTCTTCTTAACAAGGAAAATAGTGAAGTATGTGTGTGCCATGACCTTAATTTCAGAAAGCTCACGATCTCAGAGGAGAACACAGGGTAGAATCAGGGAACAAAACAGGAGGGTAATTAAATATATACTAGGGTAATAGTGAATGAGTTAAATGCATGGTGAGCCTAGTAACACCCATCCCGATATTAAAACCAACAGTAATTATATTGTATGAAAAACTGCCAGGGCGCCTGGGTGGCTTGGATGATTGGGCATCTGCCTTCAACTCAGGTCATGTCTTCAGGTCCTAGGAAGGAGCCTGATCTCGGCTCCCAGCTCAGCGGGAAGTCTGCTTCTCTCTCCAGCCCCATTAACCCACCGCTTGGGCTCTGCTCTCTTGTTTCTCTCAAATAAATAAATAAAATCTTAAAAAAAAAAAAAAAAAAACTGCCAAAGCCGCAATTCTAAGCACAATTTTCCATATATATTTTAATTGGCCTAAGATTAAAGAGACATAAGAAGTAAAAAGAATATATGATATACTGCTTATATGTAGACATGCAGGACTATAGGTGGTTCAAGTCTACATATATATCATGGGAAGAGGTTTCAGTCAATAACTTTTGTTCCCCGTCTGTTATTTTGAAAGCCAAGGCAAGCAGACTCTATATATAGCATTTTTAATGACTATGCCACCTGAGAGGGCATTGTTAGCTAGGGCAGGATGTGAGGGTGGGGAGATTTCCATACAGTACACAGTATGTATCTGTGGGGTAAATCCCCTGGCCTAAAATACAATCCCCAGTACTTTTATGTCAATGCTGCTAAGCAAGGTGGCGTGGGATGAGCTGCGGTTAGCTTTAGACACCTAGGACTTCAGGAAGCCAACCTGCTTTGTCTACCTCTGGCCCTGGATCAAGACTGCAGTCACCTTGACTCTTCCCCTGAGGGGCAGGATGCAAATCAGTTTGCTTCTGCCTTAGGTTTAAAAAGAAAATGAGCTGGTAGGTATAAAAGAAGCCAGACAGGTGATCTAAATAATTTCATTTCTCAGCATTATGATTCAACTCCTGTCACCCTCTCTTCCCTTTCTACTTCCTTTTTGCTTCCTTCATTCTTTTGTCCTGCACAGCCACATGTAGTCCCCCGTTGAGCCAAAAATTCTGCCCTCATTTTGTTTCGAGACCATTTCCCTCTCAGCTTCCAATCTTGCTATGTTAATAAGCCGGGAGATGGCCTCCCTTGGCTTATATATTTCTCTCTTTGATGCGATACTAAGGAAGCTTGCCATTAAATATACACACAAATACTAAAGCTGTTCACAATAACGATAAAGACACTGCATACAGGTGGCTGATTCAACAGCTAGGATAAGATAATTATTACAATGAAATATTTAATTTAACCCTAAAAAGTCCTGGATGAATGTACAATCAATATTAACATTGATTATCTCTGAGGGGTGACACTAGAAGAATTTTGTCTATTGGCTGGTTTGCCTTTTCCAGCGAGGATGTATTTTACAGTTAGAACCAGAAATATATATCTAGTTTAGAAAATTAGCTCTAAGCTTTCTGGCCATCTGTTATCTCTGTCTTCTGCTAATTAAACCAAAGATTTCTGACAAAGGGCATAGTTTTATCTTATTTTAAATTGGAAAGTAGAAAGGAATTCCTCTATAATGTCAATTTTTATTTATATAAATTGAAAAGTGAAACATCTTTCTACCCTTTTAATTCCGTTTACTGGAATGATTGATTTGTAAACTCCCTGTCATCGCCCTGTGGGTATACATACACACACACGTTAATATAAACCCAAAAGTTTTTCAGGTAAAAACAGGATTATGCCATTCATACTGGTCTGCACCTTTATCCTAAATATATCTAGTACTTTTTTAGAATGATACATTATAGATTAATTTTACTCATTTTCACGGTCTCAGAGTGTCCTGTCAAATGGACGCACCATAGATTATTCAATAAGTTTCTCAGTGAGGCACATATAGACCATTCTTGTTACAAAAAACACTGCAGGGAACACTTTGTGCATATATGGCTATGTGCTCATGCTCTTTTTTTCTCCCCCCTGATTAGTAGTTCTAGAAGGAATAAAGGTTTGTGAGGTTTTAAAAACCCTTTTCAGAAGAGGCTATGTAATTACCAGAATATCCTGGGTATCATTTTTAAACAGATATAAATAAACCTGATCAAGTTCAGACGAGAAAGATAGGGAAAATATAAAGAGCTTTGAGGCCACATCCTAAGAGGACCATTAAAGGATCTCTGGCCTGGACACAAGAAATCTCTGTGGTTACATAAGAAGCATCTTCCCTTATCTGAATGGTTATTCCTCAGACCAGGAAAGAGGACTAGAACTGTGGGATATCAAATGATAAAGCAACAAAGATGGACCTTAGGTTAGTGTAAAGGCAGATCATTTATTGGTGAACTGACAACCATCCCACTTTCTCTGGTGGCAACACACTGGCGTTCCTTGCCCGCCCCCATGCTCTTCCTAAGCGTGGTTGGGTAGGGCTGATCTTACACCACCCCCAAATCCAGGAGAGAGTACAGACCTAGAAATAGGCAACAGAACATTCTACTGCCTTGGCTGTGATGCTGGAGGTGCCCGTGGTCATGCCACCCAAGCCAGGAGGATGACCCATAGTTCTGAAGGGTTTGCTGGAACTGTTAGGGAGAAGAACCCAGTTCCAGTGTTAACGAGTCAACCGATAACTCCTGGCATCCATTGTGTGGCCATGAAGGAAAGTGGGCCTCACATGAAGTCAATACAGATCTGAGAAATGAAAATGAACATTTCTGATGTCAGGATCCAGCAGTGCCAGACTGAATTGTTATCTTCTTTGTTAGGGGTTCAGTGAGGTTTTCTAACTCAGTTTCAGCTGAGGCCACAAAGGTCTAGAATACTATAATTAAAGGAATCAAGAATCTTCCTATCCTAAAATAGAATACTATATCATCTGTGACATAGTAAGAAGCAAAACAGGTTCTGCCAGTAATAGCGTTTGCCCACCTCCCATCCTTAGAAAACAAGGGCTTGAAAAGTCAAGAGAAAGAGATGTTGGTGCACTACAAATTTCCTCTAACAGCCCCACATGGGGGAAGGAAAGTGGGTGCTTGCCTCCATGAGAAGCCAAGTGACGGGGCCTGAAGGGACTACTCACTGAACTTGACACTTACCTAACAGAGTTTAGGAGACCTAAGGACTGGTGTCTAAGTCCCACTTGGAGAAAAAGTACTGGTGAAAGTTTGTGGAAGATCTGCTTATTTGGTCTCAAGAGGGAGAAGAGCTGTACTTGGGACAAATGGTGCACCTATCAGTTGCAGGGCAAGGATCCCTGAGTCTTGCAGTAGAGTCATGGAAGGAATAAATGGCATGCAGTTCATTTTCAAGGAAAATTCACCCAAGAGGACAACCAAGATGGGGAAAGGGATCCCCGCAGAGCTGGAAGGAGCAGGAGGTACATTGAAGCTGCAGCAGTAGATGTCCAAGAGCTGAGGGTTGGGCTCATTGCCCAATCCAAGTAGCATCTCTCACATTAAGAGAACTGCTGTCAGAGTCCTCTGAAAATGATGACAACAACAAAACACATGACCAAATTTTACTATGGAAGAAAAAACAACAATTGTGTATCCACCACATGCAGAGGGCATCGACCCCAGATTAAAATGGTAGTCTCATTGAATGCTGTGCCTTGTTCCCTTCTCCCCCACAATCTGAGCACAAACAGGTAGGTCCAGATCCAGGTTAATGGGAAGGTAAAGAGGAGGAGCTAGGACATGGTGGAAAAGTCACCATGCTTCTAAGTCAGAAGCAGGTTCATGCTTAGGTTGAGGAAAAGCATTAAATTGAATACATGTTTGGATTTTTTATTATTATGCTGATCTGGACTGGTCTTGCTTTCTCTTTTTTTAACTTTTCATGATGGAAATTATCAAACATACAGCAACATAAGGAGAATAGAATAAAGAACCCCCACCTACCCATCACCCAGTTTCAGTAATTGTCAACTCATGGACAAAACATCTTTCATCTCTTCCCCTACGTATTTCTCCTCCTTCCCAAAGTTGTAAAAAAGCTAATCTTGAGCATCTTATTATTTTATAAATAATTATTTCAATATATTTCTGTGCAAGATAAGGATACTTTTAACATAACAGGACCATTATCATACCTTAAAAATTAATAATTAATCATCAAATCGCAATTTCAGATTTCCTTGTTGTTTTGTACAATAAGGAAATGACTTTATACAATTGGTTTGTTTGAACCTAAATCCAAACAAAACCATCACATGCTTGATATATGCTTCTTAAAGTCTTTTAATCTACAAGTTGCAGACTTGTTACAGACACAAGGTCACTTGTCTCAGTGTTTTGTGTATTCTGGACTCGTCCAGTTGCATCTGTCTGTGTTATTTGTCATGTTCCTTTATCTCCTATATTTCCTGCTAGCTTGGATTTAGATCTAGGGGGTTGAGATTTGGGTCTGACTTTTTTTTTTTTTTTGAGTAAGACTTCTGTGTAGGTGGTTTTGTGTACTTCCTATTGCATTGCATCAGGAAACATAATATGTCTAGTTGTCTCTCTGTTGTGTTAAGATTTATCAGTACATTACAGTGTTATCAAGCTAATGTATAAACTATAAATTTTCCTGCTGGCTTTTCACATAATGATTTTAGCAACCACTGATGATTGTTGGCTAAATCCATTGTGTCATTGAGATTGCACTATGACAGTATTCTATCACTCCTTCTTTGTGTATTAGTTGATATTCTTCTCTAAAGAAAGACCTTCCCTTATTAAATATTTGAATACTAAACTGAGATATGGTTCTTCAAGAAAGGCAGAAGACATGTTTTATTCTTTCCCTTTGTTTTCTGGTTTTCAGAACAATACCTTGGTTCTCCAACATCCTCCAAATTGATCAATAGGTTGAGATTTTTTTTTTTAAGATTTTTATTTATTTATTTGACAGAGATCACAAGTTGGCAGAGAGGCAGGCAGAGAGAGGAAGGGAAGCAGGCTCCCTCCTGAGCAGAGAGCCTGATGTGGGGCTTGATCCCAGGACCCTGGGATCATGACCTGAGCTGAAGCAGAGGCTCTAACCCACTGACCCACCCAAGCGCCCCGAGATTTTTTTTTTTTAAGCATCTTATAAACTCATGATTTTAACATTTGGCTGTTCTTCTATTCTTCATGGTTACCATTCTTTTTGATGCCCAAATTGTTCTATCTTCGACAAGTGGGAGCTTCTTGAATTTAGCTCCAGTGAACTGGACTTTCTAAAACCAAAACAAAGGGGGACACCTGGGTCGCTCAGGAGGTTGAGCATCCAGCCCTTGGTTTAGGCTCAGGTCGTGATCTTGGGGTGACCTGGGGTGGAGCTCTGCATCAGGCTCTGCACTGGGTATTCAGCATGTCTGTTTGGGATTCTCTCTCTCCCTTTGCCCCTCCCCCTGCTTGAACACACTCTTTCACTTTCTCAAATAAATAAAATATTAAAACAAAAAAATAACAGAACAAAGGGATTATGTATTTTTATGAATATTTTCTGAAAGCTATGAGAAAATATTAGGCCTCTTAGGGTTACATTTAGGTGAGGACAAAGACAAATCCCAGTGAATGAGCTTGAAGGTATTATGAGAAAGAGAATAAAGTTACTTATGATTGCACTTCATGAAGACTTGGCAAATGAAAGGCACGTATTACAATAGTTACTGATGATATTTTGCTTTCCCAGATGAGAACACTTTATGAAGTCTGTAAATCTTTCAACCTGAACCAAATAGGTATAAATCTACCCTTTTCAAAGGAATTTACAGTCTATTTTAAAATATAGTACTATATTAGTTAACACTAGGTTTGGTGTTAGTGACAGAACTTCAAAATAACAGAGGCTTAGAAAATGTAGTTTTATTTCTCTTTATGTTAAAAAAGAAAAAAGTGATTCCATGCTGGCATCGAGGATCCAAGCTCATTATGACCTACAGCTCTTTTGCCTTACCCTCTGTTGTCTTCAACATGCAATTTTCACCACATGATATAAAAGAGCTGCTCTAGCTCCAACCATCATATCCACGTTCTTGTCAGTAGGAAGGGAAAAAAAGAGTAGGATGACTGCCACTAAGGACATCCCCTGGAAATTGGGCTCATCACATCTACGATGTTCCATTGGCTAAAAAATAGTCTTCTGACTGAAAAATGTAGCCTTTATTCTGGAAGCCCTAGGCCCAGATAACCTTTAGGAAGTCAGTTACCCAGAAAGAAGTAGGGAGAGTAACTGTTTAGAGAAAACAGCATTCCTTGCCTCGAGCCCAGATTTAGAGAGAGAGAGAGAGAGAGAAAATACTACATCTTTTGGGCAGGGTATTTCCACACACATCTTAAAACCTCAGAATGTGGGAGAGGGAATCATGTAAATTATCCCCCTTCTCCACACTCCTGAGTGTCTTGACTATGTAGGGCATCTAATATGTGAAACAAAATTAAGCTGTAGTCTGGTAATTTACATTCAAAATGGAAAATTTTAGATAATTGCATTCCTATCCAGCAAAAATGATGGAATAATTTTCATTTAATGTTTCATTATTTATCCCTGTTCAGTATATGCCATCTCTGCTTCCACTGAGATTTCTTGGTTATTTCCTTCATGCCAGAAGTAAGACTCACATATTATACTTCAACCATATACTACTTCTAAGGCAAGACATGCAACTAGCACCCACCATTCAGAGTTTATGGAATTCAGGACTCAAAAGGATGGTACAAGGAGACTTGGGATCAGAGAGAGTAAGTAGCTTACTCAAAGAAAAGTAACTTAATATGTAAGAGAAATGGGATTCCAATACAAGTTTCTTTGTCTCAAAGCCCAAATGCACCTTGTTTTTTATGCAATTCATACTGGTTTTCTGCTCTTCCACTAAGGTTTAGGGTAAGAAGGTAATCATCTATTTGTAACTCCTATGGGCTTCCATTTAAACTTCACAAAACAATAAATTTCAATATATTTCTCTGAAGTGTTTTATGGTCATCGTCTTTTTTAACTGTCTAACCCAGTTTGGTGATTATTCATTCAACACATTTTTTTTTTTAACATCCCTTTATACGTACCAGGCATTGTGATTCTTGCTGAATATATAACAGGGAGCAATACCACACATAGTCTTTACCATCATGGAGTTTCTAGAAGAGTGGGGAAGAGAAACAGTAATGCAAAAATCACCCTCCAAAATGTACAATGACAACTGTCATAATGAGTATAAAGAGAAAGCTCTAAGGGCTCATCTGTGTATAATTGGCGATTTTGACTTAAGGACACCAGGAAGGCTTCCCAGAGGAAGTGACATGAAGGCTAAGACTTGCAGTGTAATTTAGAGTTAAAACAGGCAAAGCAGGGCAGAGAAACTGTTTCAAGGCAATGCGAGCAGATGTTTGAAGAGATGTTGGGGGTATGCTTGAGGGCTGGAGTGAGAATGGGTGAGCAAGCTGTGAAATGAGACTGGCAAGGAAACCAGAGAACAGCCCTGTGGTGCCTTGTATAGGGACACTCTTATCCCCTTTCACAGATGAGAAACCCGAGACTCAGAGCTCTTGAGAATTTGCCTAGAGTCTTCCAGCTAGTTAGATGGTGGAGCCAGAATTCAAACTGTGGTAGAGAGTAACGGATCCCCTAAAGATGTTGATGCCCAATCTCTGGAACCTGTGAATGTGTTAGGTTACATGGCAAAGAGGAATTAAGGTAGAAGATGGAATTAAGGTTGCAGCAAACTGACCTTAAAATAGGGTGATTATTTTAGATCATCTTGGCAGACCCAGGGGTAAGCACCAGGATCCTTACATTTGGAAGAGGGAGACAGAATTGCTTAGGGTGGTATAAGGTGAGAGAACTTGACCAGTCATTGTTGGCTTTGAAGATGGAGGAAGAGATCCACGAGCCAAGGAATACGGGTGGTCCTAGAAGCGGAAGGGGCAAGGAAACAAATTCTACCCTAAAGATCCTCCAGAAAGGATCGCAGGCCTGCTGAAACCTGGATTTTAGCCTGATGAGACTCATTTTGGACTTCTGAACTACAGAATTGTAAGATAATACATTGTGAACCACTGAATTTGTGATCATTTGTTACAGCAGCAGAAGGAAGCTACCACACAGCCTATCCCCATTGGCTTCACAGCCCACCCCGCCTGCAAGAATGCCTTAACCGTCAGCCGGGCTAAACCAAGGACTGTAAAGCTTAAACTCAAATGCTTCCTACCACTTTGAGTCTAAGATTCTTCAAATATCATTTCCAAACCGTACAGCAAAGGGTGTGTATAGTTTTTACATATGCCTTTTAGTTTTGTGAATTTTGAAAGGATGTGGTTATAGCCTTTGACATCAGAGGAGAAGCTCCACAGTGTTGACTGAACACTGATGAAAAGATAACACTGGAGGCAAGGGGCCTTTCACAGCTCTCGGAAAATCAACCGCCTCCCCAGCGCGTTCCTCGTGCCGGAGCCGTTTCCACTGGAGGTGCCACGGGGTGATGCCCATGGTGCCTCCCTTCCAAAGACTTGGATCATGAACAACTTTATCCTCCTGGAAGAACAGCTCATCAAGAAATCACAACAAAAGAGAAGAACTTCTCCCTCAAACTTTAAAGTCCGTTTCTTTGTTTTAACCAAAACCAGCCTGGCATACTTTGAGAATCGTCAAGGGGTATGTGAGCACTTTGTCTTGTCTTTTTTTAAATAGTTATTTTTTTTTTTAAATTTAGAGTGGGCTGAATTATGAAGATATACGTGGAATAAAATCAAGCCAAAGGGGCCACAGACATGCTTGCTAAATAACAGCCTAAAAAGTACAGTAAGAGTCATCATAAGAGAAGGTGGAAAAATGTCCAGAGGTGGGGGGGTTATATTAAGGTGACTTTAGTTCTAACATCTGCAAAAGAATAAGTTTAATATTCATTGGTGGTTTTTTCCTGCAGGTTTAATTATAAGATTATAATATTTTATGTGACAAATGTTATGATTGGATATAATTTGAATTTCACCTGAAGTATACTAGATTTTATGGGACATAGATTAGTAAAATATTAGCATTTAATGGGACCTAAGGGATGATCTCGCTCAGCTTCCTTAATTTAAAGTTGAGGAAACTGATACTTGCAATGGTTAAGTGATAAGTTTAGTGTAATGTTTTTATTAATTTAATTCTATTTGTTCCAATGGTCATTACTCACTTACTATATTGGAATAATATTCCCCAGGCATTTAATTATCTAACATTTACAAGGTCCAATGGTAAATTTTTTTATCCCTTGGAAAACTTCACAGGAGACAGGGGCTGTCACGATATTGTGCAGTATAGACCATTGGTTCTTAGTCAGAAGATTATAGCTACTTAGCATCTTTATATGCCTAGAGATATTCTTATATTCCACATTAGTGATATTGTTATGATTGCTCGTGTTGCTTTGTTATCACTGATGATAATACTGTTATTAGACCAAACTCTACTCTCTAGGTGACTGAGCCTGAGCAAATAAATGCCTGCATCTTTTTGCACCAGATTCTTTCTTTCCAACATGAAAGATCTGAAAATACTACCTATAAGTTCTTTGTTCTTTAAACATTCTAGCACCTGTTAAGTCCTTCTCAGCCAGTTTTCAAAGCATGTGTGTGACTTTTAACTCTATCATTGTATTATTTTTTCCCCATCATTAAGGAGGGAAGGCAGCATTTTCACTGATATTTTCCTGCAGGGGAAATAACATTAGGGGCTTGGTGGAGACTTAGAGACAAAGGCATCCCCATTCCTTGCTGGGATCTGATTTCATAGGTATAGACATGAATTTGGAATCTTTTGAGAGCCAGGCTTGGACGTGTGCAGTGAAATGGAGCCTCGAAGGACGCCAGGCTGGGTAAGGAACCTATGGATGCCACAGCTGAAATCAGACTGCTGCTTCTGTAGAGGCTCAGGCACGCTCATCTTCAGCATTGGTAACGGTCAATAATCAATCGGAAGGCATGTGGGATTACTTACGGACAGGGCCCCCTTGCTAGATACTCAGTACATATTTATTGACTAAGTTAACATTGGGCTAACAGTCAACTCGAAGGATTCATTATACACAACTGAAAAACCACATGGCATCGGTCAGTTTTCTCTCTTACTGTGACATTAGAACTTCTTGTTTCATACTGAAAGAGCAGTCATTTCTTTTAATTATTTTTCCAGAGCCCATTTTTCAGCTTTCTCCAATTTGTTTTCCTGACATTTGTTTTCCAGGCATCGTCAGCTTTTGTTAGTGCTGATTATTTTTGAGCAGCGTTGCTGTTTGTGGGCTGTTTGGTGGTGAATTCAGTACAATATTATTTGCAAATAATCACACAACCAAATGGTCTTGATTCTGAATTTTGTTGGTTATAATTTGCATATAGGCAATGGTGTAAAATCACTGCCTTATTCATTTATATTTTTAAGATTTTATTTATTAGAGAGAGAGAGAGAGAAAGAAAGTGCACAAGCAGGGGGAGGGGCAGAGGGAGACTCCCCACTGAGCAGGGAGCCCTATATGGGCTCAATCCCAGGACACTGGGATCATGACCTGAGTCAAAGGCAGACACTTAACTAGACTGAGCCACCCAGGTGCCCTTCACTTATTCTTTAGTTATTATAAAAAAAATTCCAGAGCACTTAATTCTGGGGAACCATAAGCTATAGTTCCTAACATTTCCATATGGGATATAACAGATATATCATGTACAAACATCAATTTTTTTTGTTTTCTAATGCCTATGGTTTATATTCATATACAACATTGATAAAAGCATTTCTTCAAATATTATAAAAATCCATTAGAAATTTTTCCAAGGTCATTGAGAAAGTCAGGTATGTGAGCTATTACTATTCATGCTCTATGTATGTTCCGTTGTTTAGGGCCATTGATTTGCACACAAGTGTGCACCCATACAAAACAATAGCATAGCACTTGTGGGAAGAAACGATTTTAAAAAGATTAAAGCCATAGTCCTAGCATCTGTAAAGTAGGTGTGATAATAGTATTCACTTCGTGAGAATATGGTAAAGATTACCAGATAGAATGCATTTAGACTGAACTACTTGAAATGACTACTCAGTAGATCAAAAAAGGAGAGAGATTAGCAGTTTCATAGAGTTCAACTTAATAGATGAAGTACTTAGCATAAGCCCAGCTACTTAGTAAAAATTAGCCATTATTTGTATCATCATCGTGTCTCCGAAGGAGCAAGCAGCATGGCATAACACATTCACTTTCAAATGAAGGAAAACATCAAAGTAGTCTTCAAAGTCAGGCTAACATCGGGGGCCTGGATTCTTTCTACTCCGTGACTAAACGCAAGTCTGCGGGGAGAGATATGTATGCACGATGAAATGCAGGATGCTGAGCCAACTATCGGCCCTCTCGAGGTCACCGCTTCTTTTTCACTCTTCTTATCTGTAAAATGCTGTTCCTTGCAGTTTAAAAATAATCCCACCTTTTCAGAAAAAAGAAGTCTGTCATTCTGCAAATGCAGTAAGTCTTTTTCCAACTCTAAATACCATTTTCTAACCTTAAATATCCATGTTCATACTGATGGAGCCTCTTACTTTAACACAGATTTGGGTCCGGGTAGTAAAATGTGCGGGTGTCCTCAGTGGAGCCAGGAAGGGCCTTTGCCCTGATGCAGGGGGCCAGAAGGAAGCCTGGAGTTGGCAGGTCATGGCTCACTGGCCCGTGTGCTTGCAGACAGCTCCCCGTGCCTGCCAATTTCCCTGCAGAGTGGCCTGTGATACCTGGCATTCTTTAGCAGAGGACAGTGAGATCGGGGCCCCGTGGTGTGTGGGTAGAGGTTTAAAACTGCTGTGCTGGCCATGGCAGTGGGGAGCCTCAGGGAGCCCCCATCCATAGTGTTGGCGGATTTCTCGTCAATACTCACGTCATGGCCCATTTCAAACTGCCGTTGTGATGTCTCCTGGCTCCCAAAATTCCTCAAAATTTAACCATCAGCCCCCACGGGCCACAGCAAGCCAACTCCAACACACCACTGGGCCGCTTTACAAACAATGTCAGAGAGGGGGTCGCTAGCTGGGCAACGTGCCTGGCTGCACATGAGTGAGAACAGACCCTTTCCAGGCGTCAGAGAGAAATGGAGGGCCTTGGGTCCTTCCAGTAAGTGCAGAATGGAGGGGGCAGCATAGATGGAGACAAGCAGCAACTGGTGAGGCCAGTAGAGCCAGCTAGCACTGGGTTCAAATTCCGGCTCTATCAGCTTCTGGATGTGGCTCTCGGGCAAGGTATTTAGCCTCTTTAAACCTCTGTTCACTCTTTGTGAAGTGAGGACCCCAATTCTACCTACCTCAGGTGATGCTGAGTATTTCATGAGAAAGGCACGTGAGAAGCTGGGCCCTATGGGTAGCACCTCCATCTTCGGAAGGACTCTCAGGAGAACTGCAAAGGTTTCCCTGTTTTAATGTCTCTGCACCTTCAAGATTAAGCCTGTGCTGCTCACAAGCATGTGGGAACCATTCCATGTATGTGGGGCAGGATACACAGTCAAGGCCACCGTGCTAGTGAGTGTCTGGTCATGGGTCTCCACTCCGCACAGGCTCTTCCCGTGAGCCTGCAGTCCGATCTAGCAGTAGAAACATCTCCAGGAACATGCATCTTTCTTAAAGATCGTCCCCTTCCCTTGCTTTTTCCTTGCTTTCCTTGCATGTCAAAAACATATTTTCTGGTGTCACGTAATACTGGGTCAAAGACTTCCCCACTAATAAGCCACAGTTTTGAGTAAGTTGCTTAAGGCTGCATGACTCTGCGTAAAGCTATTTACATTTTTTGTAATGATTAAACATTTCGTCTTCATCTTGTTTCTTTTAGTGAGAAGGAGGTTACCATTATTTCAATAATCATAGTAGCTAATATTTACTGAACACTTACTAGGTGTCAGTCACTGTGCGAAATGTGGATTATTTCATCTAACCCTTACCACCATCCTCTAAATTTGGAAGTAGTAGTATCTTAATTTACAGAGCAGATAACCGAGGCAAAGAAAATTTCAATAACTTGTGCTGAAAGAATTTAAATAACTGCCACATGTCTCTAAGGTCTACACAGCCCCCCGCCCTCTGTAAATGGTACTTATTACTATTAGCAGTAGTGACCCAGGGCAGTTGGGACCTCCTCCGGGTCACTGCAGCACGCACAATGCCTTCTTGCTCTGAAGTCCTCAGTGGAGAGGGCAGTCCAGAAGATCAGCAAGCCAGGGCAAGGGATTTCTGCAGTAAAGCATGTCGTCAGCTCTATCATTTCCACCCATACTTCAGGACAAATCTTTGTCTTCATTGCTTCAGGGAGCCCCACTATGTGTTCAAAAAGAAATGAGAGCCATGGCCAGCTGTGTCTCCTAAAGTTCCTCTAGATCTTCTCTCCATTTTCTATGGTCACTTTCCCCATGAAAGCTGCTAGCTGCTCTCACCTGGGACTGCTACCACCTCCCAATGGTCTCCCTGTGCCCACTCTGCCCCAGGCCCCCCACAACCCTATGCCCCACACAGCAGCCAGCATGGCACATGGTGACTGTGATCATGGCCTGATGATTCTTACTAGAAGTGGACATGTCCCTGTAGCGCTTCTCCCCTTAGACCTAGAGCAGACACCAGAATCTATCACAGGCCGTCCTCCGTAACATCTCATGTCTCCTTTTCTTCCATCTATCTGGGGTCCAACTACATTAGATTTCCTCCAATGTTAAGGCCCGCATTTTGAATGTCATTTGCTTGGGAAGCCTTCCCTGATTTCTCTGGACTAGGTCATCTGCTCCTGTTATCCTATGCTTAGCCATACCTATCCTCTCTTCAGAACATGTCCAGAATTGCAATTACCCATTTATTAAAGTGATAATTGTGCTAATGTCATTCCCCCACCCTCCTGTAGATTATAAGCATTACGAGGGCCAGCACCCAGTTTGGTAAAGAGGGCTTCACCAGGGTCTATAACAGTGCCTAGCAAATATTACTCATCATTCATTATTCGTGGAAGGAAGAAAAGGAGAGAAAGGGCAAGGACAGGAGGGGTAGATACCATGGGAGAGGTTAGAGTTACACAAATGAACCCCTAGAAGAATAAGGTTCAATTCCAAAAAGCAGAGAACAAAGTAAGTTATCTAGGACTTCAAAGGGAAGAGTTCTGGCGTAGGAGTAAGTAAACAAGGCTCCCTGGAGGTAGAAGTTCATGGCCCAGCTTTGAAAGAGGAAGAAGAGGCTTCAGGAGGTTGGAATATTAAGAGTTGGGTCAGAGAGGCACCTGTAGGAACCAGCAGGTGGGCCAGCCCTCCTCCCCTACCTCTTTTTAGGAGAACAAAGCATTCTGTTCTCTTTGGTCCTCCTCACTGTCTTACCCTTCCTTCCCCTCTACAGCTAAACCCTTTGCTGATAATATTCTTAAAGCTACCTGAGCATTTTTGTTTGCAGCTTTCATCAGCCACAGTCTCTCCTGCTCATTCCTATGTGACTGAGTTGCCTTCTGGCTGGGACTTTGCTGACACTTGAGGCTCCGTACAATTTATTATCCATGCAATATCTACAATGAACTTTTAAAGTGACAAATCAGGACTTACTCCAGATTTTAAAGCCTCCCATGGCTGCTTAGAGTATTTAAGTAAATCTTCAGCTATAGCCTACAAGACTCTTCATCCAGGGGTCCCTACATGCCTTTCCAATTTCATTTCACACCACACTCTCTTGATCCACCAGGCTTCTACCACATCTGCCTTCTTTCTGAGCCTTGGACACTCCAAGTTCATGCTCCCCTTAGGGCCTTTGGACACGGCCAGAACTAGGGTAAGGCAAGTGGGGGGTACACCTGGGGAGCTCAGTCTGTGGGGTATGCAAGTGCAGGGTTTTGCATTCATTTTTCCTGTGGTCAGGAGCACCCCCAGGCTTTTGGCAGGGCTGGTGCTTGATTCTTTCTGTTTAAATATTTTCTTTTGTTTTGTTTCTTTTCTAAGTACACAGATACTTCAATACATCAGCATCTCCATATAGTAATTGTTTATTGATGTGCTTCCCTGTTTATTTTCTGTCTGTGTATCCCCTGGAGAACCTTACTCATGACAGCATCACCAACACCTAGAACAGTGCAGGGCGCACAGAAAGGGGCCAGTAAACACCCAGGGAGTGAACAAAGGTTACAAAAGTAAAATTGGATTCAGAAGAGCATCTGGGAGCTAAGAAAAAAATGGGGGCCTTGTTCATTGAGGCCAAGGGAAGTAAGGATCCAAAGCAAAGTACTTTGTAAGTCAGGCCACTCAAGGCCGAAAACGTGTGCAGTTTCAGCATCTGCCTTAATGGATCTTCTTTGTGAACTGATTTTTTTTTTTTTTTTTTTTGACAGACAGAGATCACAAGTAGGCAGAGAGGCAGGCAGAGAGAGAGGAGGAAGCAGGCTCCCTGCGGAGCAGAGAGCCCGATGTGGGGCG